>NW_010170833.1:697-27535 GCF_000695765.1 Mesitornis unicolor | reverse complement strand
CCTTGCTCTGAGCCAGAGAGCAGTGTGTCACTGTGGCATCTCCATCCCCGGACCCATAATGATCCCCCATGCCATGGCAGCCTTGCTCATTTCTCCACAGACACGCACAGGGCTGGCCCCAAAAATTGCAGGGAGGGAGGGAAGCCCAGCCCAGCAGCATGGGCTACCCAGTGCAGGACCCCGCAGTGACCCCTTTGCCTCTTCTTGGTGCCCCACAGCAGTGCAGCATGAGCGGGGACCCCGGACATCGACGATACGGAAGCAGGTGGCCCTCTACTTCCGCGGGCACAAGGAGGAGAGCAGTGGTGCCCCGCACTTCCCTGCTGCTGCCCTGCCGGCACCCGCCTTCTTCACTGCCGTCTCCCAGCTGGAGCCCCACAGCCTGGAGCTGGCTGCTGTCACCAGCACCCCTGAGAGACAGGCTCTGGTGGGCCTGGCACAGCCCACTCCAAAGGTCAGCCACCGCCCCGGCTCCCTGCAGGCCTGCAACCCACTAGCTCCTTCCTGCCTCTGGGATAGATGTGGCAAAGAGCAAAGCTTGAGGCCTTGCGGGTTGTGGTGGGGACTCTTGCCATGTCCCTAAAAGCTCTGAAGATACAAGGTGCAAGGGGTAAGAGGACCTCTGACAGAAGGGGTATGCAGGAGGATTGACTGATAACCTGCTCCATACAAACCTTGTCTCTCCTAAATCCTTACACCCTCATGGTTTCAGAAATGCTCCTCCTGCCTGGAGTCCATCCACAAGTCAATTTTAAACCTTGTTTCATGAGGATGAGCTGCAATCACTGAGTTTTCTTCAGCAAAATACCTATCTCTGTAGTTGTGTAGTCCAGTCTGTATTGACCAAAGCCTGCAGCTTGTCCATAAAGACACAAATGTGTCTAAGCTGGCTCTATGTTTCTTGGTTGTGACACCTTCTAAGCAGCCCAGTAGAAGCACGGCTGTGGCCTCAACTGCACAGGAAGCAGCCATAAGGTGATGTTTTTCATTAACCTATTTGCAATGGCATTTGGCATATTTACAGCACCTAGAAAACCAAGAAGAAACAACTTAAATAGTTCTCTATCTCCAGAGTTGGTAGCTTGGGAGAATTCATCATGAACATGATCACAATATGTAGTTTTATAATTCTGAGAAATACTGATTCAGAAATTATTTAACAACACTTAGCACATGCTTGAAAATGTAACTCAATTCCAATCCTACACATCCTTTAGGTAGTTATGCTTAGCTTTATGCACCTGCTTACAGCCTGTTGCAGTCAGGGAGACAGATGAATTTTAAGGCTAAGCGAGTACTTACTGCTTTGCTGAGCAAGGCTGGAGTGCTAAATCAGCTTCTGAAGTCCAGGTTACAAACCACAAATCTTAATTAAATTTGTATTCTTCTAACTCTGCTACCAGAGGTGTGCTACTGTGCAACGGGGTAAAGGATGACACTACATTTTGGGTCTCTTTTTTTCCCTGATGTAATAAGTTAACTCTCCCTTCAACCTCCACTGGAGAATCGTTTCTGCAGTACAGTTCATCCACATGGATGAGCAGCACAGAGCGGTTTGGAGTGAGCCCCCTGAAAGCAATGCCCTCTGCTTGCAGAACAAGAAAGTGCATGCTCTGTTTTGGGCATGAGCATGGTGCTGAACGGCAGCTGTGGGGGAAAGGAAGACAAGGCTGCCTTGCTGACACTGTGTGAAGTCGCTTTATTTTCTTTTTGACATTAGTACCCACATGAAGTCAACGGTACCCCTATGTATCTCTACGAAGTGGCCACCGAATCCGTCTGTGAGTCCGCAGCCAGACTTCTCTTCATGAGCATCAAGTGGGCCAAGAGTGTCCCAGCCTTCTCCACCTTGTCCTTACAAGACCAGGTGAGGCACCTGCGGTGGGAGTGGCATTGGCTTATAGCTCAAATTGGGTCCTGAATCCTCAGCCCTAGACCTTTAAATCTGTAACAGACTTCAGCAGTTCTGAAGTTCAGGGCAGAGTTCTGGACTGTCCCTGAGAACCAGGCAGTGATTTAGAAACTGGTTTCTTCTAACCTTTATTTCATAAAGCAAGTGAAAATCAAGCCAGAAAAAACCCTAGTTTAGGGGGTTAATATTATGGGAAGATAAGTTCTAGAGGAAAAGTCACCAGGCTGCAGTTGAAGCTCAGCATGCCAAAACCGCTTCTGTGCTTGTGGGACAACTTTTCCCTTCATAAAGTGGGGAACAGCATATTTGCTATTTTCGGATGAGAAGTGCCTAGTGAAGTATATGGCCTTTGGATATGACTGAGATGATTCTGAAGACCTCCTCTCCCTCTCCCTCTCCCTCTCCCTCTCCCTCTCCCTCTCCCTCTCCCTCTGTTTACACAGCCAACATTTTTTCCTTATTCATGTTGCCTTCAGTGAACTTACAATTACACCAATATGGTAGAAGCAGAATTTGGCCAGCCCCCGATATTTTTCACCATTAATTTAAATCTTCCCTAATTTGTCTTGTTTTCCTCTATGACAATTTCCCTTTGCCTCAAGTAAATCCTACATGAACCATATGAGCTGAAGCAATCTCTTAATGACTTGATTCTTGAGGAGGACTCAGTGTGCTTTGTATAATGCACTAATTTTAAAAAAAAAGTAATCAGATAATTATAAAATGGAAGGGGGGAAATCTACACAAAGCTCCAATCATAAAAGACTTCTAATACTTTGATATGATTGAGCTAATTTCCCAAAATGGTAACGAGAAATGTTGTGCCTTACATAGCAGTCATCAGAGGAACTAGTTCCTTGTCATGGATGCATGTTGCAAGTGTTGCAGTTGATACATATTTTGTTGCAAATACATGTTTTGAACTGAAAAAAAGAAGCTTCTTAGGAAACCAATAGTGTTTTCTACCTAAAGGTAAATCATGATAGTCACAATGTGATGGAAAGCTAAGATACATTGAAATGTTCCTTTTCTAGCACCAGATCCACGTTTTGAAATCCTTGTCATGAGGGGGGACACTGCTCAGCTCTGGCTGCAGCACTGCTGCACAGTGAGCATGAGGCGAGCAGTGAGACAGGGCCCGGGAGGGTACACATAGCGCGAGTGCAGTCCCAGTGCTGCTCTTCAATGTTGTCTGCTGCTGCCACTGCTCCGGTGCAGCACCAGGTCTGTCACACCAAGCAACCAAAGAAACAGGCCCAAACGTCAGGAGAAGCAGTCAGTGTGCTGCCTCAGCAGCAGTCTCAGCGCATGGGAAAAGGCTGGGTCCATCTCTGGACCCGTGATGTCCATGGGAAGCTCCTTAGGCAAAGGCTTTATTTGACATAATGCAGATGTGTTTTCCACAAGGCCGTCTCTGCTAGTGTGCAGAGGAGGGGGGTTGCAGGATTTGGGAGCAAGTGAAGTCTCCGTTGCACATGACCAAGCATGCCTCAAACAGCAAGGCCTGCTTATCTACCATAGATACCAGAGTGTTCCTATTGTCTTTAAATAACCTACTGCCTTTTTCACTTTCATGTCAGGGACTAATGTTAGCGAATTACATATTAAAATCCTAGCCTTTCCTTAACATCATCTTAACCACTTGTACTTCATTGCTAGTCAGCTTCCTCAAAACTCAGAGCTGCTCAGCTCTAAAGCTTTGACCTGGGCCTCTTTCTGTATGATTCCCCTCTCATATTCAGGAGAGCTGAAGAAGAAATAACTCTGATTTTAATCACCTTATTTCATGACTAATCAGACAGTTGATTTTTATAATAGTGCCATTGCACTATTTAATTTGACAATAGCCCAGCTGTAAATGTCTGCATTTCTCTTTTTGTATCCCTGACATCTGCTCAAGGAGAGTCTAAAACCTTTTCCTGGATTTTGCTTTTGATTTTTGCTTTTCCAAAAAGGCAAGCGCATTGCAATTCCAGGACTCTGTGGCAGATTCATCTTGAAATCAAGGAAGTAAGTGGAAACCAATTTGCTGACAAAACTCAAGTCTGAGGATTGCTGTGCCGCTGCCCTCTGTAAAACAGAGGCTGTGACCCTTGCCCAGCTCCATACAGCAAATCCCATCATGGATTGGAAGCCACACAACAAAAATGCCACGCTCCAAGTTCTGCTGGCCTGCATACCTGCCCAGCTTGTCCATAAGGCAGGTTGGTCCAATGCAGGTAGCCAATGAAAGGTCATACTCACAGGATGGGGGGATGGAGTTGGTTGAGAAGCTAAAACCAGTCCTTCAGAAAGCCTGTTATTTCTTGTTTCTTTGAAGGAGGAGGACTGAGTATAGCTTCAGCTTGAATTATTTTAATTGGTGGTTTTACAGACGTATGCATAGGCATGAAAAAAGCTTCAGCTATTGGAATAGTCTGTTATTTCTAAAGTCTTTCTGACTTTAAAGACTTAGTGGGAAAGAACATATGAAATTGATATCTTCCAGGAACATTCATTACCATTGCATCTGCTTGAATGGATGACAAAAAAGTTTTACAAAAGGAAATGAAAGGCTGACGAATCATTTCCTATGTCATACAGAAACCTCCACATCCATCAGGCAGGAGGAGGAGCTGGGTTCACAGGCTGCAGCAGTTGAGAGATTTAGGAGCAGGTTCAGCTGCTCTCAGGACTGAGTTGAGATGACCACTGCACTGTAGACCTCCCCCCACCTCCATATCTTACAATAATCTAGGCAGCTTCCAGTACTGTAAAATCCAATGTAATTATATCAAACAGTAATTGCATGCAGAGACAGAAATACTTTCCTGTCACAATTTTCTTAGTCAGGTTATGCAAAAGTTCTGCAAAGTACATAGCACAAAAAGGCACAAAATGAGCATGAGCCTGCAATGACAAACTGAGAGCAGGGACTCTGAGAGCTCTTCCTCCCATTTGGATCTGAACAAGGAGGTTTAAAACTCATAATACTGTTAAGCGTTAGCACAAAGATAAAGGATTCACTTTTACAGCATGCTTTCTATATAATCTATTACTTTGACATATTCCAAGGAAATCATCATTCATTTGATAGAACTTTTTTATTTTTTACTTTGTTCTTCCTTACAGACTTTCTATAGACTTAAAATACCCTCAGTTCTGTTTTCCTAAGAAGTTGAGCTGCTGATGCTTTCAGAGACCATAGCAATATTAATGCCTGTGGTTTGTGGTGTGGTTGTTGGTTGTTTTTATGTTTGTTTGCCTTTTTTTTCTCATTTTCTGCATGAGTTTTGGGCAATTTGTTTTCACTGCTTGGAGCCACCAGATGATACCTCCTGAGTCCACTACAGTTTTCACCCCTCCCAATGTCTCTCACCCCACTGAGAGTCATGAGGTCCCAGCAATGTGTACACACCACAGCATGTCCCTTAGGCCATGAACTTCAGCTGAACCGGGGGCCCTCCAAACCCCTCTTAAGAGCTGGTCTGGGCCAACAATCCATAGATGTCCTCAAGATTAAACATGTCTGTTCTGGCTCTGCCAGTTTGCATTAGCAGGAGTCATGTGTCCTCTTCAGATGCACACTGCCTCTCCACGGAAATCAAAGGTATTGCCTCCAGACAGAGAAAAACACACCCTCCATACAGCCAGGCAATGTACAAAAAATGCAGAGAACGAGCAATGCTGTTAGTGTAGGTGCTTGGATCCTCAGTTCTCTGAAAGGAAATGGCTCTTAGTGCCTGGAATTTCTGAGGAATTTTCACCATAAAGCAGGAAAACAGGTGACGCTGAGAAACTGTATGTGTGTCCAGATGCTGTGCTTGAAAGTGCTAAAGTCTTGCTTAGTAAGGAAGGGGTTAAAGATACGTATGTGCTCTAAAGCAGTGCTCCCTATAGAGTGATGTAATTTCAGGATGTTGTCCAGGTTTTTCTTCATAAGTCCTGCCTTCACAAGGGAAAGGAGGGTTATCTCTAGAGAGCAATAGGAGACCACTTGTCCAGCTTGCTCTAGGACAGCTATATGTGTCGAGGGAGAGGAGGTGAGAGCCCATGCTGTGCTGAGAAACACAGGCGAGCATTCACGTTGTGAGCAAGCTCTTTGGGGTGGGAGTTCTCTCTTTTCTCTTTCCCCTCCCTTTCGGTCCACAGCATGGTGCACAGTGAGCCAGCCCTCAGTGTTTTTCTGCAATGCATAGACTTATTTCTAGACACCTTCTCAAAAAGCTAAGAGAAAAGCTAACGAATGCTGTGGGGAAAATACCATGATAGGCATTTAAAGTAGCTTTTTAAAATAACAGAAATTTACATATTTAAATTGTTTATAAATCTATAAATTATACACTGTGTTATATTGTACATCTATTGTATGACAGCTGATGCTTTTGGAAGATGCTTGGAGAGAACTGTTTGTTCTAGGAATAGCACAATGGGCCATTCCAGTTGATGCTAACACTCTACTGGCTGTATCTGGTAAGAATTGCACAATTTAATGACTTTGTTACAAAAATTACCATAAAAATACATTACTGAAAAAAGAACAACATGTAAAGAATATCAAATTCCTACTGAACAATGGAGCATACCTGTCATTTATAAATCTATATTTAAATGCAAATAATGTTGTTTTGTTGTATTCATGACTGCTTGCATTGTCATTTAAATGCAAATTACTGTGTTTGTTATCATCCAAGAGAAGATTTTATATTAACTTTCATACAATATAGTCAGCTTACATGGAACCAGATAGACAAGTGTGACAATAGACTGGATACTGATACACAGGATTTTGTCAGAAATCAATACAAAATAAAGCAAACGGCTTTAATATTATTTATTTCATCTGTTTCTCTTTCAGGCATGAATGGTGACAATACAGATTCGCAGAAGCTGAATAAAATTATTTCAGAAATACAGGCTTTACAGGAGGTTGTGGCTAGATTTAGACAACTTCGGCTAGATGCTACTGAATTTGCCTGTCTCAAATGCATTGTCACTTTCAAAGCTGGTAAGCAGAAAGAATCTCTTGTTCATCTCCTCTGATAACTCTGAGGTTGCTACTTTAAAGCAAAAAAGACATTTTAAGCCAGACATAGCTTTATATCATCCAACAGGTTTCTGGGTATTGAATTCCAATAGTCAGTGTTGCATTTTGAAAGGCTGACAGTGGAGTGCTGGGGAACTAATGGGAACGTTTAATTTCCATTGATAGAACCAGCTGAACTGTTTTGACTCAACCAAGAGTCAAGCTGAACTAGTAACTGATCTGCTTTCCAGTGCCTACACACAGTGGTCCTGAACTGAGGAGTTTCCGAAATGCTGCTGCCATAGCAGCCCTTCAAGACGAAGCCCAGCTCACTCTGAACAGCTACATTCATACCAGGTGAGTGATGTTGTCTCTCAGTACTTCTTGCAGGTGTAGGAGTAAAATCCTGCTCTCACTGTAGTGAAGGTGATTTTTCCACTGACTGAAGTGAGGACCAGGCTTTTACAACAATTATACATTGGCTCTCAGCCTGCTGGGACTTGGCATTTCCTGATAAAAGAGAATCATAGAAAAGGTTGGAAAAGACCCTTGAGACCATCAAGTCCAACTGTTAATCTGACACTACCATATACACTACTAAACCATCTTTTAAATACCTCCAGGGATGGTGACTCCACCATTCCCCTGGGCAGCCTGTTCCAATGCTTGACAAGCCTTTTTGGGAAGAAGTTTTTCCTAATATTGAATCTAAACCTTCCCTGGTGCAACTTGAGGCTGTTTCCTCTCATCCCTTTGCTTGTTACAAGGGAGAAGAGACCAACCCCTACCTCGCTACACCCTCCTTTCAGGTAGTTGTAGAGGGCAATGAGGTCTTCCCTCAGCCTCCTTTACTCCAGGCTAAACAACCCCAGCTCCCTCAGTCACTCCTCACAGGACTTGTGGTCCAGACCCTTCACCAGCTTTGTTGCCCTTCTTTGGATGTGCTCCAACACCTCAATTTCTTCAGACACATGGAAAAGCTGTAAAAGGAGAGATCTTCCCCTGGGAAGTGATACCTGCTGTGGACCACTTTGCACTTCAGAAGGCTACATTTTCCTCTACATTTTATTTAGTTTAATACTGCTAATAGTGATGCTCAAACCAACATCACATCTCACAGCAGCATGAGTGCATTTGACCCATGATCTCCAATACACTTTCCCATGTCATTTCCCCCATTTTGCAGACACGAAGGTCACGATACAAGGAATTTAAATGGTTCTTCCAAGGCTCTACCATGAGTCTGTTCTCAGATTGAAATGGAAAACTCAGAACTTGTGAATCCCATTTTGGTGCCACAGCAGAGTGATGATAGTCACTGTCTGAGAAGAAAACATTTCCCCCTGTCTTATTCAGGATAAATCTAATGGGATACAGAAATCTTAAAACCTGCTGTAAAAGCTGTAGCTGTCATTCCACAGTGTACGCGGGTAAGCCCATGAAATGTACTATGCAATATACAGCCTCACACTCTGGAACAGCTTCCTGGGAACAGATAAGCAGCATCCTGCTATGGACCACTTCAGGATGGTGGGACAGGGGAGAAGCCAGAAGAGTGCACCTAACATCTGCAATACCTGGTCTACTGGTTCAGGACTTCTGGGCACAGTTGTGACTTGTAAAGTCCACATCTCAGTCCAGTAGCTGCAGTGGAGGTCCATGAGACTGGCACAGTGGGAGATGAGAGTGGTGGAAGAGGAACTTTTATACCACTTTTTCCTTCTGAAACTTTGATTTGCTCTCACAACAGCTCTGTCTAGCAGAAGTCAACTCAATGTCAGAGCTTAGATGGTAGCAGTCTCTGAAGCACTTCTGTTTAGTCTAAAGGAAATGGTCTGCCCTCGGGATGGGAGCAAAATTGCAAATACCATTCGATTATGGCTAGTTTGGAGCAAAAAGAATAACCAGCGCATAGCAACCTCTTCCCGTTCTTACAGAAGGCTTTTCCCATGGTGATTGCCCCCTGGAGACTCTGAGTTAGCCAGGGCCTGCTGGAGAGAGAAGCCAGGGAGCAGTGGTTTTACCTGGCCACAGTTTCCATTCCAGGCAAGGCAACTTTTCCATTGCATTTCTGCATTGCTGGAAATATTCAGCTACTGGGCTCAACAGTATCTGCTGTAAAAGACATCCTTTAACAAGGAAAAAGTGCAGTCCACTGACAGGACTGTCACACTGACTCCAATGGGACAGGGCTTTCAGCTTGAGTTTCCACCTCAGGCTTGAATTTCCCTTCCTGCCAGTGCTACAGCAGTATCAGCCCTTCAAATTGCAGCGGAGCCGCTCTCAATAGGATGCAAGGGAGGGCAGCCTGGAGAAGCAGAGTGTTTCTCCAGACAACTTACTCCTTCTTTTAGGAACACCACTCTAAGCAGAGGCTTGAGAATCACTGGTGTAAAGTCAGTGTAAACACAGCTAGAATACATATCCTATGTTGTGCTGGCTTCAAAAGCTGGGAGAAAGCGTGGAAAATATCCTTTTACACAAATACATTACCTGGGGATAAAACACAACTTCCTTAAAAACTAATAAAATCGTTCTAAATGTCAATTTGTATTCAGTGTATAAGGCAAGCAAAAGGGGGCAAAATGATTACCATGACAATCCTGACAGGTTTAAATTGCACTTGTAAATGACAGGATATTTATTATAGGTCAAACTCTTCCCTGAACTGCATCAAGAACATAGTTCCTGCCTGAGGGACAAGTCAGAGCAGAGCCTGTCTCTGTATTCCTGCTATTTGGAGGGAATAAACAAAGGAGTTAATCAAAACTCAGAGATGTTGGTCTATATTCTGCTAACCTCCACTATGAGAGTTTTCCTTGGGGTCAACCTTCTTGCTCACGAGTACAAAAACCAAGGTTTTAGCACAGATCGCATCCATCTGTACAATTTACTGAATATTGGTCTTTTTGGTAAAGTAAAAGATTTTTATTGGGGAAAATACTTAAAAACGTCAACAACATGCTTTTCTCTCTCTGTCTCCCAGGTATCCCACACAACCCTGTCGTTTTGGAAAACTTTTATTGCTTTTACCAGCTTTACGTTCAATTAGTCCATCTACAATAGAAGAAGTGTTTTTCAAAAAGACCATTGGGAATGTACCGATTACAAGACTGCTTTCAGATATGTACAAATCCAGTGACATATAAATTACCTGAAAATAAACAATCAGGATGGACAGTTTGAGAAGAACTTTCATCTATGGAGAATAAGCCTCAACTAACAAAATCTACAGGAAGCATAAGCCTGGGAACATTTAGCCTTTAAACTCATTGACAAAAAATACCCCAGTAGATATGATTTTGCTGCTCTGAACAGAGTGATTTAGATCATGGAGAGAATGCTTTGTTCTACAGAAACGGTGAAAGTGGTTGGAATTTGGCTGGTATTCCTGCTACTACAGGATGGAGGCAATTCAGATGCCAGTCAGAGTTAACAAAGACTCCGCTATTCTCTCATTTAACTGGCAGATCTGAGACAAAATGTGAAAGAAGGTACTTTAGTTTGTTCAGTATTTGGAAACGGGTGACCAAACTCGGCTTCTGTTGTAACATGAGATGTGGTGGCCTTCAGAACTGTTTTAAAAGTAGCCTCTGTTGGGAAAAGGTTCTTAATATGACAGGCAACATTTAAGACCAGGTTACCAAAACATTGCTTCTGCTATAATACATCATGAAGTGGCCTTCAGAACTGACTAAAAAGTAGCTTATGACAGCAGCTCCATTCTTCCTGCAGAATGAACTGGCGATCTTTGACGTAGATGTCACCACAATTTGTTCGGTTAACATCTCAAAGACAGAAGAGCTTTATAAACTTCTTCCCCAACCTTCCCTCCTTCTTCTTCCACACACAGACACACATTCATGTACACACCTGAAAAGACACAAGTCAAGAAAGGATGACTAAAACAGCAAAACCAAATACAATGGAGATGACCGCTTCAGTGACCTGCTGGCTGTCCCGGTGGCACAGTGCTGAAACCAAAGGCAATGGTGGCCAAACTCTTCGTCAATGAGATGTGCAGAGAAGTTAAATGACTATTAAAAAAAAATCAATGGAAGGAATTTTATTTCAAAGAAATAAAGGTTGTTGACTGATACAATGCTAACAATTTCCAAAAGTCTCCAATGCCTTTTTAGAAAACTCCAGGTTCTAATTTTGAAGCCTTGTTCGCCTACACCCTCTCACACAAAAATGTTATAAGCTGCTTATTTGATGTATGAAAAGTGTAGAAAAAAACATTTAAAGATAGCTGCTGTACTTTTCAAAATTTGATTTGTTATTAGGAACTAGCACTGAGAAAAATCAGCACTTGGACTATCATAGAATGAGTAAAACTTTTCCTGTACAAAGTGGATTAACTGATTTGTGAAGTTAAAAAGTTGTACTCATTGTATTTACAAAGAATAAAAATATATTGAATTTAAATTACTTTGCTCTGTTCTTTCAATTCTGATCCTTCTGGATTAGTTTCTTCTACTGTATCATACTTCTAAGGGAACAGAAATATTCTCTACTAAAATGGATTGCCTTGGATGCTGTGTAATCAACACCAGCATCTCCATGATCAGAGGTTTTAAAACAGGTCAGACAAACTTTAAAGGAGTTGCTTGGGTGATCCTGCCTTGGGGCAAAGGGATTTTGAGGTCCTGCATGGAGCTGTATTTGTATAATTCAAATACACCCCTGCTGCAGTTTCTTTCTCAAGGAGCTTTTTCTAGGACACAATACTAAACAGATCAGAGGTCTAACCTAGTACAAGTCTTTTGTTTCACGTTATTAAGAGTTTTTTAATATCCGTGAATTGTGCAGCTAACAAAGGGTGATGGGTACAAAAACACTGCTTCAACTAAAAAGATTCTGAGGTTTTATTAAGGTGTCCTGTTGTGTAAACACACCAAAGAAAGAGGTAAGCAACTCCCAGTGCACAGGAACTGCGTAGAAGGGAAATATATTGTTCATATGGCAATGAGTGACTGAAGAGCAACGCACACTAAAATGACAGGTGGAAATGTACAGTGTGTATCATGGCTCATTGGCTTTCAGTGTCAAGGAATACAGATCACAAGTGAACTCCTAGCTCCATTGACTCCAAACACAAAAATGTTACACTTTTCAGAGGTCAAAGTTTCCACCCCATCTCTCTTCTATTTGTGTAGTTTGCTAGGTCTCACTTTCTGCCCTTTCCAAGACAGCCAGGTGAGAAATTATACAAGGCCAGACTTTTGATGAATCGGGTGGGACTACAGGACTACAAAACATCTTCTTTCTATACAAACTAGCATGGAGCACATCAGAATGTGTTTACCACAGAGCATAGTACATTCTTAGAAATAAACCAACACTTTGTATAGTGTTCTTACTGTACCTGTAGTAACCTTCAACCATTTTCTGCTCACTATACTAAAAAGAACTGCACAGCAGATAATCAACTGTGGCTCTCCACTCTGTGACAATTCAGTTTATGAATTAGGGTCTCTAGTCAGCCTTGAAGGACTGAAGTCCAGGTTTTCAAAATCCCAGAGTCCAGTGCAGATGTCCTGCCAAACTCAGAGGTTAACACTCCAAAGTCCTCACTTTGGAAACAGGAATACTTCGGCATCAAGCACGCAGCTTTTCCCTCTCTACCTTTTTTTTATTTTTTTCTCCACAGCAGATACAGACTGTGTCATTATCTCTTAGGGATAAAATGGAGCATTTACTTTGATTTCTGAGAGAAGCTTCTCTCAGAATAGAACATTTCAAAAAAGAACAATGACACCTTACTATGTATCTAAAACTAAATAATAAAACTCATATATTTAGTCCCTCTTTCCCCATTTTCAAGAATAGCTCAACTTCTCAACTTGTAAGAATGATTCAACAAGCACAAGGAATTTTAGAATTTATTTTACATTATCAAAAACATCTTGAAAAGCTAGACAGCTCTGGGCTACAAGTGGGCTGTGTCAGCTTTGGTTCCTGGTTTCATTAATAGGACTGTTGGAGAGATTCAACACAATCTAAGTATGAGGGAGAAAGAACAATTATTTGAGCACCTGAGTATTCAGTCTAGCTAGTCACTAGTACTACATATAACCCAGTCAGCCACCACTGTCTTGTCAGTTCAATCTTTTATATCCAGGTTTCCATAAATGAGGTTAAATAGCCTTATTTAAAGGAAACTACTAACTTTGCCAGTAAGTTTGTAGGATGTTCTCAACAGCAATAAGAAGTATTATAAGCAGGAAAAAGCAGCAGAGCCAAGTCTAAGCCAACACATACTCGTACCAAATCACAGAAAACACTGCATCGGATTGCTACTAGTGTTCTTTAATCTGTTTTCAAGAGCATCTGGATAGGTAACTTGTGTCACATTGGAAGCACTAGAAGTTTCTCTAGTCACTGAAGCATCTAGTGATAAAGAAGATCTCAGCAGTGTTGTTTGTGAAATGCAGTTCAGGCATCCTTCATTTCACTGGTGATCACAGACGTACAATGCTACAGCTTCTCCCTCCTTCAATGCTCAGGGACATGGCCTATGATAACAGGCTTGTATGATTTCATGCCTCAAATTGTATTTGTAGAACAAAGCTATTTTAAACTAGAATTGAACTTTTAAATTCCTTTGTCTGTAGAATGGTATAATTTTCACCCGCTAGTTGAAGCTAGATTGATGCTTCTTATACCAAGGAGAAAGGTACTCTTTTCCCAAACTTATTGAAGCCACAGATCCATTGACTGCCTACAATGAATGGACTTTCAGCTTCAGCTCTGCAACATAGGAAGAGCCTTCAGTACCTTTAAATGTTCTTTAACACTTCAGCAGTGAGTGCCAGCACCTAAGTATTTAGTGCTGGCTTGTAGTAATACAAGACTACATTGCAGAAGAACATTACAGCAAGGCTGAAACACTGGTTCACTTCATATGGTCAAGTCCCTACTTCCCAGAAAGCATGAGATAGCCCACACTTAAGGTCAAGCGTGACAAAACATTTGAAGTACATCTTCACTTTTATTTCAAAACTTTAGACAAGTTACTTTAGTATATAAATCTGATTTTTTTTCCATTTTACAGAATATAAAGATAATTCCCTCATTACTTCAGTATAAAGTGTTTTACAAGCTTGAAGACAATTGCATAAGTGTTTCTCACACAGGGCATCAGAAATAAAGCAGTCTTTCTACAGAAGTTCAGACAGATTACTACCTCAGAAACAGCATAGCAGTTTAGTCAAATACAAGTGAACACGTGACACTACAACTGTGCAAGTTCAAGTAAGGCCAAGTCAGTAAACATTGTTAAGTCATTGCAAATAAGAGTGGAAAGGTTTGTGAGACATTGCAAGGGGTGGATGGTGTCATAGTATAATACTCTTAAATCAAGGATTCAGAGGGATTTAGCTAGAAGACGAGTGAGTTCTTTAATGCTATAAAGCATATGCAAAGACCAAGCAGTGTACTGATGTTAGTGGAGACTTCGTGCCTGTTTATCCTCAGCATGCTAAGACAAACTACAACCTCTTAAAACCAAACATAAGAACCACTAATGCTTAAGATGCTTTCAGAACTCAAGTATGTCTTATTTTGGATGGTGTGTAGTTTTTGTCTATTACTTCATCCTGTAAGAACATGTGAAGACAGCGCTCGTTCTGTGCCAGCGGGTGGCCTGCAACCCTAGAGAGGAAAAAACAAGCATTAGTGCTAACAAATCATGGCTACTTGCAGCTAGCCAACAGAGCAAGGTTCTATATCCACAACCTATGGTTCTGCACTTAGGCACAGATCCCAGTTCTGGCTCACTGTTGGTGACTAGAATGAAGCCTGGGAGCAAGATTTGTCATTTTCCCCCAGATGAATTCAGCCCATAGGAACTCTGAGCTACCCATGATCAGCTGGAAGTATGTAATGTCATCATGTGTCACCTGCAATTGAAGGGACTATCAAAGTGTCCATCCCAGCATTAGGAAATCTAGAGTTAGGCAAGCCAAGCAGATCTTTACAGGTCTTGATTCCTTTGACACAGGACACCTTTTTAAAGGCAGCTTAACCTCTCAGAGTTCTCAGTCTAATTCAACAGCAGTTATCCCAGGCAGAGTTGAAGACTTACTCCACCAGAGGGTGCGAAGATCTTCTGAAGGCTCTGGCACTGTTTAGAGCGGTGACTTACCATGGTCACTATTCCCAGCACATAAAAACAGCACTGATGCACAGCCAGAGGGTACTGGCCATTCCATTAATTACAGTTGTCTTTAGATATGAAACACAGGAGACACAGAGCTTGTCTGCTCTAGAAGAGACCAGCACTTCTACTGCAGATTTGGTTTTGTTCCATAGACAGACTGAGCTATGATTCTTTTAAGAGTAAAAGAGCTGAAATTGAATTAGAAGACACTCCCAAGCTTGGAAGAAAATGACAAGAGATGACATTTAAATGCTTAGAATATCTGCAGCCTTATGTGTAGGCAGAAATCAAAGAATCAGGATCCCTGGAAGTTGATTTATGGATATGAAAACCTCAAGCAGTTTGGTTTGAAAAAAGTTACATCCAGTTTGGTCAGGGAAAAAGCTTGTCTTCATTTGAGAGAGAAAGCCCTTCAGCCTTATGGCCTCCATATCTGTCAGAACATTTCTACACTAAATAGAGGTTATCTAGTTGAACATGTGTAATACATAGTCAAGACCAGTGGCTCAGCATCAATACTTCCAAGCACTTGTGTATCTTCTCCAAATGTATCTATTAGTGCTTTCTTCACCACAGGACAGATTCACTTGTCTACTCACTTGTCATTGAGGATGTCCTTTAATGAGGAAGCTGCAGTCTCCTATTCAGCATTGATAGATTATTTGAAGTGCAGTCATAAAAATCTATCAATCTTGCCAGGTTCTAGTAAGTGGGCAGCAGTCTCAAGCACTAGTTCATAAGGAAGGCAGTCTGAAATAACTAGTTTGAGTTTCTTACTCCCATCAGACTGAAGTTGCTGGCCTTAAACTTCAAGAGAAAGATAGACAGGAGAGCACGAAGAGGCAGCAGCATATTCCTTCTCCTTTCAGGGAGGCTTGCAAATTGGTGGCTGAGTTTCAAGACTAGATCTGATCTCTCAAATTCAGCTTTTGGTTTCACATCAATACCGCAACTCTGCATTGGCTTTTCCTCAGTATTCTTCTCTAAGGTGACCCTTACACAGCAGCTGCTACTTCAAATGTTTCCATGTATCCCAAAATCCGGTTCAGGCAAGTATGTTGCAACACAACTACCCCCTAAGTGTCTTTGCAGATAGTATTGATGGTGGTGCCAGCAAGCAGGCCCAAGAAAGCTGACTGAAGTAAGCTGCACTGTCGTGATTTAGTCCCCCTAGATGTAAAAATCTAGAGGGACAAAGCTTCTCAACAACATGCCGAATATCAAGATCTTGAATTGGTGCATCAAGATCTTTTTTGGATACAGTGATACCAGTTATATGAGGGACTATTCTCTAGTTCTGGGAGAAGATCAGCTTTGAGAACACAGTAATATGAATGTATTATGCAAATTCCCTTCAAGACTAAGTTCCCTACTGCCCAGAGTACTTGGTAGAAGTCTTAAAGTCTCTACATAGTTCAAAACTTTAATTAGTAATATTTTCTTGATGACTTGGTCTTGCCATTAGAATAAATTGATGAGGTCAAACAGCTAGTTCCACCTGAAGAGTCTTGTTCCAGCTATACTTAAGCCTACCACTACATCAGTATTTACACTGACAGCTCACTTTTAAGGAGGAAAAAACCTGCCCCTCCATTTCTGTCAGCTGTATTGGGTTTTTCAGAGATTCTAGTTGAGTATTTCACTGTCAGCTGCTCCAGAACAAACAGCCCTCTTTCCCCACATATTGCTAGACTCGGCATACAAGACTTTCAGTAAGTACACTTCTTCTGTGTTTATTGTAGAGTCCCAAGCCTGCATGGATAAAAGTTGATCTTTACAGTCACAATTGCCTTGATTGCACAGCCTTAAAAAAACCAAGTGCATTTAATCTTACTACAAGCACACCTGCTCATGTAGTGTAAATGCAAAGCTAGATGGCTTGGAAATGCATTCCACTTGTCTTTGTACAGAGGAAAGAGGAGTCTGAAGCATTTTACCTGCTCAAAACCACTAGCAATACCTCAAAATTGAGCCAACAAGCAACTATGTGAAGGAAAATTTGAGTTTTACAGAGTCACACTTAGCTTACTTGAACAAGAAAGACAGTTCTAGTGAACTTGCAACTTGCAAACAAACCCGCTTGCAACTCGAAGCCATGTGCCTGAACTGACTAGTAATAACTGACAAGCAGATGAAGTTCTGGCTTAACTCACAGACATCCCCTGCTCCTGTTAAACAACACTAGTATTGAACAAGATTAAAATGCTAGTGGAACTGACAAGCTTGAGCTTTTAAAGGGAGCAGTCCCAGATTCAGTTGTTCTGAACACCACTGATTCTAGAGACCAGAAGAGCTCGTTAATCGACAGCATTCCTTCTTGCCCACTGTTTGGATCCACATTGTTAAAGGGATTAAAGTAGCTCTTCAGGTCAATATACAGAGAGCAGCTGGTAGTGTCAAATGGCAGAAAAAAAAAAATCACAGGACTGTTACTACAATTTCTGCTCACCCTTTGAAATGCAGTGACAAAACTCAAAGTATCTGTTTCAAACTATACATGTGTGTACCTCAAGTAGTGTTTTTGCATCTTCAGAAAGATTCTCATGATGATTAGAGAAAATATGCATCATTACACAAGCTGATAATACCTCACATCTGCAAAGTAAACTGCTGTAAGCCCACTGTAAGCTCCATTGTTCACCCAGTGGAGGATACCTTTTCAGAAATGAAAAAGTAGAACTATTTTGAATGCTGTAATTTTAGTAGTAATTTGCATAAATTAACAACAACACTAACATTCATTTCAGCTGTTCAGGTAAGCATTAAGATATCCAAACTAAACACTAGATGAGCAATGTTAGCACATCCTACTGCAGGATTATGTGAAAGTTGTTATTCTGAACCTAGTGCAGCTACCATAGTTAGAGAATTAGCAGCTTTAATTCCAGAGCTGAGTTCTGGGTTTGTCTCACAATAACTACATCAAACACTTACTTGTTTATGAACTGTTCAAGAGCCTGCTTCCTTTCCTCTATAAAAGAATCATCAAATATGCCATCATCTCCTCGGAAGGGAAGCTGACGGAGAAGAGCTTTTCCTGGTAGAGGTGGTACCACAACCTGGAAGATTTAGAAAAAAGGTGTCCTCGAGTGCAGTATGAAAGCAAGTTTGTATACCTCCTGTGCCACCTCTTCCTCCTAGAGGACTCAAGTCAACCATATCCTTAGTGAAGTAATAAAACATGACCAGAGAAGAACAGTATCTGCCCAGTTGAATTCAAGTAGTTTAACTCTGAATTAACTCAAAGCCATTAAACAGCCTCTAGCACTGCACAACAGGTTTGCTGAAAGGCAGACAGTGTTTTAATTCTGGACATTTTTTACTACAATATCTGCTCTATATGATAAATCTGCTCTATATCATAAATATGCTTTATAACATTATGATAACATTTCAGCATCACTACTCTTCGTATTTCTATGAAGACTTCTATTCACTTTTCATTTTACCCACCTTGCTTTCTCTTTCTAGTTCATTCCTTAGCCATTCAAAATCACTGTATCTTCTTCTGACTGTAGATTCTTTCAATTTGAAGATAGGTAGATTTGTCTGAAAACAAGAACATAAGCTTTTGATTAGACAAATTAGAAGTTTTGATAAGCAGAAGCAAGAAACAAGCTGTTAAGTTACATATTAGTTTCACTTAAGCAACCACAACAGTATTGAGAAACACTCAAGATACAGAAATAGAGATAAAGCTCTAAGCTACATGAGTAAACTGTGCCTCAAACTGCTTAACTGTGGGCCTTGTTTGTATGGCATCTCAATCACTGGTATTTTGCCACCATACCAGCTGATTTGCTGGCCAAGCACAAGCTTCTGCTATCCTTACTGTCTCCAGAGCTGGATTCCCCATGCCAATATACGTACAAAATGGGGACAGAGGGAGAAAAAAAAGTCATCTTAGTCCACCCAGACTTCTCTTACTGCGTTCAAGGGAATGTTTCGGGTACCAGCACAGGACACTAACCAACAAGCTTCCTGTACTCTTCTGCTACCTGATACAATACAGCCTCCAACATCTTCAAAAGCAAACCCTCTGAAAGCCAGGGAATCCATTCAGGAGAGGTGAAGCTGAAGATCTGAAAGTACAAGCTGTCAAGTTTGGATAGATCCAAAACCAACAAGGCTGAGATGCACCACAACATTCAGCACTGAGGAAATCAGACTGTTTTGCTACAAAAGTTAAACCAAGCAGACCATGATGAAGCAGAACTTTCCTAAACCAGGGTAAGAGTCAGCACTCAATGTAAAGCAACAAATGGGAGCCAAGATTCTGCACAAGACCATGTTAAATACATGAGTGTTCTGATAGGTGTCCTTACACTAACTTGTCTAAGAGCCTATACTACTTCTATTAATTCTGGAGGTGCAGGGTTATCCCTTCATTATAATAAAACCTACACATTATTTTAAGAGTAGACATTGAGAGAGCACTCTCCTAATGACAGCTTCAGAATGGAAAGCTCCAAGATCACAAACGAAGCTTAAATGTCATTTAGATGGCAAACTGGCTAGAATGTTACAAACAAGTTTGTAGGAGTTAGAACCTACTAAAAGCAACACCATGAGGCTGTAATTGCATAATATGTAACCAGTACCAATATCTCAGCTAGTGCTTTCTATTTTGTTGTTGTTTTATTTTCCAAGCTGTAAGCCATCACACTCAGCTCCTGGTTCCAGTTTGAGTGGGTATCCCTGTATGATAAAATTTGCAGGCTGCTATGTTTAAGCTATCATTGAGTGATACTTTTGGCTGCTCAAATCAGGTTTAACTGCAGAGATACTTTCCTGCACTACATAGGCCTATGACTACAAGCCACTGTATTGCTGCCAGCCAATAATGAGCTTCTGGCTGTCTCAGTTCAAAAGTACTTGAGAAGTTAGTTGTGTACTTTCACCTTATGTTATTTAGTCCACAGTTTACAGATTGTAAAGTACAGAACAGTATTCTGTTATGAAATCGCCCATTGCTAAATGTTTAAAAGTATTTAAGCTCTCCTTCCCCGGTAAAATGTTGATTGTACTAGTGACTAAGAATAAAATTATGCTTAAGGCTATTATGTCAGAAGTCAGGTTTTATAAATAAACACTCATCTTGAGGATAAGAATACTCTACTCAAGAGTGAATAAAGCAAGGTTCCCCAGAGTGCATGAAGGAGATTCCCAGAAGTGAAGTACTGGATTATTTTTCTCTGATTTCAGCTATTGGCATTTTAACCACATTACAACACCAACTCTTTGTCAGTGTCTCAGGTAGAAGATCCTTTACAATATTTAACATACAGGTTCTCACCTGCAGAAAATATTCTATTCTCCTCTCAAGTTACTTATAAGAGGGATTAAAACTGAATAAAAGCAGCTAAAAAACAATGAGTTCCCAGGTCTTCAGGAACTCTTTTCATGCTTCTGGGCATGAAGTCTATAAAGTTAATCTCTAAACAACATATCAGGCTCACAGGTACAATGTGAAGGGAGAAGTGCCAACTGAGCTAATTTTATCTTCTACGTTTCCTTTAGAGCTTTTGACATGCTAGCCCAGCTAGCAAGTTGAAGAAGAGGACAGTTAAAGTACTTGTTTTCCCTTTGAGTTGAAAAATCTCTACTTTTGACCATAAGCACTGGGAATGTTCATACTGAAGTGTATGCTAGGAGGCTCCCATTAAATTAAGTTGCTTACAAGTCACAACTTGACAACTACCTGCTAAAGGAAAGTGTGTCCCCTGTCCTTCAGCCTGGATAGGAATTAGAGATATCTGTTGAGATCAACTTCTAAACGTCACATCCCTTCAAACCCAGAAACTGCAGCAATTCTCCCTGCTGCAAAAACTAGTACCAATAGAGTAGCATTCTTCAGATATGCAGCTGCTAGAAAGGATCTATTTAAAAAACAGCAATTTAAGCCCTGTTTCAGACCACTTAACCTATTTACATCCTGGGTCCCCACTTTTAAGCCAGAGTAACTTCAGGTCTGAATATATCCTATATGTCTCTCTCATTAAGGATTACTGCACTGTTTGAGCAGACCCCTTTTTTTCTTCAGCAGTGAAGGTTTCTGCATGTTCTACCCCCTCCATTTACCATGGATAGATGGCTTTCATTAAGCAAGCCAGACAGCTGCTGAAGCACGGACCATCACTGGGCAAGAATCTGGTAGAAAGAGACAACTCTCAAGTGTCAACAGAAATTTTCAATTTCTATTGAAGTGTCACGTTTTGGTCTTGAACCAAAATTATTCTCAGCTCCACAATTCACGTTAAGAGTTATCCTTGTGTAGTCACTGAGGAGCCAGCAGCTATCCTGAATGCTGTCAGTGCTTTCCCTGCTAGAACAGAGATAAGAGTAAGGCACAAAACTCGAAGCCAGGCTAGTTTCATTCTTACCAACATTCCTCCCCATGCTCGTTCAGCATTAGTGTTGGTTTTCTGGCCTGCTGATCTGTAAAGTCTGTCATAAAACTTATGACCCAGGTTGGCACGGCCCCTAGAGCAAAGTTCATTCCTCTGATAAATTCAGCATAATTACTGCAGCAATTGTTTCTTCTACAGTGTAATAATTATTCTCATTTTTAGCAAAAACATTTTCAACAACTTCCTCGTCCAAAATCATGCCTCTTAGCAGTTTGAATGAAGTCCTCAACCTGAAAGAATTATGCACTACTTAAGACATTAAACAACCAAAAGTCACTAGTCAGAACTGCAGATAAAGCATTATTTCAGAAGGACCAGTAAGTCAGCTCTGCAGAAGTTCCACACAGCCCCAAATCCCAAGCATATGAAGATGCTAAGTCAAGACAGA
Source organism: Mesitornis unicolor (assembly GCF_000695765.1). Classification (NCBI taxonomy): domain Eukaryota; kingdom Metazoa; phylum Chordata; class Aves; order Mesitornithiformes; family Mesitornithidae; genus Mesitornis; species Mesitornis unicolor. The sequence continues at coordinate 5,656 of NW_010170833.1, read as the reverse complement.
TGCTTTCTGGCACTGTTTCTGTAACAGACTACATGGTATACACTCATTAGACCTTCTCTGACTGCTGTGAAACTCAGTCTGTATTCTGCTGTGGGAGCTAATGGCCAAGCCACTACACTGGAATAAACATTGTCAGAACTGGTGTCAAGTTAAATTACCTAGTTTAAACAGCAGATGACAAACCCAGATTCTTAAGTCACTCCTGCATCTCTTCACTCAGATGCCAAACAAGTTTCTACAGTCATCTGGCTACTGTTCAACAAACTGATAATGGGAAGCAGTGATTGATTTCAGGGCAAAATCTGTATTCACAGTAAGCATGTTTCTTCAGCTACACTTATGTTACTATAAAATATTCAAGCTATAAGTCCAAATCCAAGCTCGGAAGGTTTCTAGTTCCCCTCAGAAGCACATAACAGTCCTAAGGCAGTAGCTTGGATAACCAGATAAGTCTTCTAGCTGTTACTATGGTCGATCCCCAAGCTATGCCCAGTCAGAAGTCCAAAAATTGTTTATATATACAAGTGAGGAGATTTTCACAGGCAGAATGCAAGTAGTTTGAGTATTAGTCAACAGAATCCATTCCACTTCAGATACACAGCTCTCCAACATAGCCATTCTGGTACACAAGTTACCTTAAATGCTGGAGGAAAACCGGAGTACTTTATTTTAAATACATGTGTTTTGTTATCTAGACTAGATTAATTTATCCAGTCAGTGAAAAAAGCCTTGCTAATAGCTAGACTTGCTCCTACAAATTTGTCTTCAAATTGTGCACAAATAGCAGCTGAGTTCCTTCAAAGAGCACGCTGACAAGATTGACTCTGAATGTCACTGCAGCCCAGTCCACCCCCACAGCTGCAGAAACTCCACAGCTGTAGTTGTGCAGGATGGCTTGAGCAAAATCTGATTAATTACCTCATCTGCCAATGAAACACTCATCAGCAGCACTGCATTGCCCATGTCTCCCACTCCTAAGAGACTGAGAATAAAGCTGCACTGTTGCCATAGCACCTACTTTGATGTTGTCTTTTCAAGTAGGTTATGGTAGCCTTGATACAACTCTATTTCCATTAAAATAGAGTGAAAGAAAGCACTCAGCTCACTTCTGATACAAGTTTGTGGCCTTGACTCTCAGAAGCTAAATTCAAGCTTCTCACTATCTCCTCATACAAGCTGTAATCTTTGTCAAGAGACTACACCTTTTGGCTACATTCACAATCAGCTAATGGGAGCTTTGGAGTATTACAGTAAGCAGCATTCAGGGTGGATAAAAAAAAGTATTAAGGTTTCCTTAATGCAAGAGCCTGCTGTCCTTTAGCACAAGAGACTGGCTCCAGCAGTCAAATGTTATTGCAGAAACCTTGCCAGTAGTTTGTTTCCTTCCCGACTTGACATAAGCAGCTACTTCCCTATTTCTTACAATTATAAAAAGCAAGAAAGAAGGCAAACATGCTCTAAACTTCAGTTACTAGAAGTTTAGATTGTTGCTGCATACTTTACTAAAGGAAAACTTCTTTCCCCACTGCAAAAGCTCAGATAAGAGGTTGTTTTTTCCCCCCTAAGTTTCAGCTCTTTTGAACAAAGCAGAGTTCTACCTCCTCTTTTATCCACTTGGTGTCCAGGTCTACTGAAGGTACATTACATGCAAAAAATCTAAAGGTAATGGAACACTGAAAAATCTGACCATATGTGCCCACCCACATTTTAAACAATGACGACTTAAGCTATGTCAAGAACTACAGAACTTCCTACTCCACAATGCAGAGACATGGAGTGAGGATGTTTTCCATCTTAAAGAAAAATCCTAATAGCAACACATCCACAAAGACTGTCAATCTTTAGACAAGAGTTAACCTTGACCAATGCCTTTAGCTGCTCTATAAAAATTAGTGTAGGGGCATCTAAGTCTTGGCCAAGCAGCATCTATTGTCATCTGATTAAGTTCACAAACATCACAGTTTTTATCAGGAACAAAAGTTTTAATGTGCTTTGTGAGCTAGAGAAGGTGCAATATCCTTACACTTTACAAACTTGCAAGAAACAAGAGATAAATTACTAGTATGGAATACAGTACACCAAATAGCAAAAAACCTCTTCATATTTCCAGTTTTATAGTAGCAGCATCATTCACTAAGTAGCCACCTGACAGCTATGGAAAGGCTGAGAGCTCCTGTTCATTAATTTGTAGCACATCTTAACACTGAAAGGATGCTGCAGCTTAGGCCCATAGAAACAGTTTCTGAAGCTTTACTTCCAGATATAGAGATGGCTTTAAACAACTCAAGATACAGCTTCATTTTCTTCATGATTTTACACTAGCTTATAGTTATACTTTCAAGATTGGGTTCATAAGCAACACAAACTGTACTGTCACATGCCCTAGAAGACCCTCCCACAACAGAAGTCTTGAGCCAGATTCTCAAGAAATATCCACAGAAGGAATATGTTCATGGACCTGTCTTCAGTTGGTAAAATATACCAACTGAATATATTTGGTTTATACCTTGACCAAAAGGTTATGGTTTCTCCATCCTTCTCACATCAACAAAGTAACAGCAGCAACAGCAACTTCAGACCCTTCACTCAGTGCTATAGCTTCATGGGGCATTCAGAATACATATTTGCTAAAACAGCCTCCAGTGGTGCAACTTGGCATTGTACTACCAAGTGAAACAACTTTACAGAAAATACTTCCTCTACAGTTAGAAGCTCATAAATCTACACTGTATTATTTATTTCCCCAGATTAAAAAAACAAAAGAGCAGAGACTTACAGCTCTGACGTTCAAGTTGACACTTTTTTGTCAAGCCATCTAAAAATAAAGATGTATCAAAATACTCTGGCATCACATGCCTACCTGGATCATAGCCATCTGGCCTACAAAGATTAGTTGTCATTCTGTTTGATTTGGTCTGCTCAGCACTGTACCAAAGTGCACTCTTAATATATGACAACCAAGGCCCACATTGTATGCACAGCAGTAAGAAGAGTCCAAGTCACCAGCTAAACTAATATACTAATTAGAAGCACAATTCAGAGAGTTGGTTATTTTATTTACACCATAACAGACATCAACACTAAACTAGTTTAGTACCTTTGGACTAGGCTCTTGAACATAGTTTAATCAAAAACCTCTATGGAAAAATCAGCTGCTCTGAGCAAATACATGCAACAGACTTGTAAACCCCTCTCATTGCTTTGGAAGTTTTTCACTGAAGCCATTCCACTTCTGTATCTCCCTAGTCAGCGCTCTAGGAAGTTCTTAGCCTTCCAGCCACCTTTTTCTGAACTATTGCTCAAAGGAACACTTAACATTTGTAAAGGTGCAGTATCTGGGCTGCAAAACAGAAAAACAAAGTCACTTGAATCAGTGCACTTTTATTCTTTGAAGAGGAGTCTAAAAAATACCTAACTGGTGACAGGGTCTAGAATGGGGTATTAAAAGAGTAATTAACTACAGTTAGAGCAGGCTTGCAGTGCGATGCAAGATTTGCAATAGTAGAGAAAGAATTAGTGCTGATTATGCATCTCTAAATACATCCTCACTGAGTCAGTGTTTAGTCATTACTCCACCACAAGCTTCACGGGCTATGAAATTGCACAATGCTGAAGTCAACTACCTGTACCAGCAGATTTGATTCTTTTCATGGTGGGAGAAGAGTCTGCAGCTTCAAACCCTGCCAAACACATGAAGGACAAGAAGTTTGGTACCGCTCAAGGACAGAACATTTTGAAGATATTCACCAGACCAAGAGTGCCACTTTGCAAAAGCATGGCATAAGACAAGCGTTTCCTGAACAGGTTATACTTCCAGTTCAATTACCATCTTACTCTGACTTGATCTTCGAAGTCCAACTACTACAAATACGCTGAAATACGAATACTGTATCCAAGCTATGTTTTGAAAAAAATGGGTTAAGATGAGAACAGGCTTTCAAGAGCAGCTCAAGTTTAGCAGTACTTTGACATACTTCCCCAATCCTTTGAGACCAATACTATTCTTAACACTTCACAGCCTGGGTGTTCATTTCCTTCCTCATACTGGGCCTACATACTCAAGTACCTCTGCAGGTCCACAGAAGTCTTTCTGCAGAAGATAGAGAAAAGGTGACTGCTGCCTTAAAGAGCATTGGTGCCACACAAGTGATGCATTTCACAACATCTGGAAGCACAGCAGCAAGGCGTTACCTTTCTACACCTGAAGACAAGCCCCTGAGCTGGGGATCCTTGAGAAGCTAAGGTGTGCCTCAGTGGTGAGTTTAATCATACTGATAAGAGGCAACAGGCCATTCAACATTAAAGAACAGAATAAGATGACAAAGGCTTTCTGTCTTTAATTCTTTAACTACTTGGACTAGTAGCTCCTGTAACAGAAATTTTATTTTAGTGCTGTCAGTTTGACTATTAATGACTTCTCTGCAAGTTCTCACTAACCATAAACAGGTAATTTAATCTTTTAGTCTGGGTGACAAACACCAGTAAAGCGGGCAGCATAGAAGTCACTTTTACAGAAACAATAACAGACGAATCTGTGTTAACAAAGGAATATTTTTCCAAATGTAGCAAGTTCCTAGATACCCATATGCTTTGTTGAGAGAGAGTATTCTAACCAAGGTACTTCTCTCCTGTGGCACTGTTTTTACAGTGGGTGGGTGGGTGTACAGCTCTGAAGCATGTCACCTGTTGCTGGGATTGAAGTTAGCTTGTGAAGCTTAAGTCTTGTCTCCTTAAAGGATTTAGCAACGGAAGCTGTTGCACAGAATCTGCTTGAGCAAAGATGCTCCTGTTGACCTATTTACCATGAGAGCTATTTGTCTCAACTACAGTAGAAGTCAAATGATACCTGGAACTGGATTGAGGACTACAGACATGTTGTAGGATGACAACTGTCATTTGTTCTACATTTGCTTCCTGGAATTGAGAGGAAGGGCTGGCTTACAGCCCATAAAGAGTAAC
>NW_010170833.1:0-666 GCF_000695765.1 Mesitornis unicolor | reverse complement strand
GCCTGCTGAAAAGTGATGACATGCACAAGCCCATCCTGAAAAGGTGTAACAAGTAGAAGGGAAGCACAACCCCTCTAGCAGTGGTTCCTGATCAAACAGCTAGTAAAAGACTGAGAAACAGCTTTTGGCATGCAAAGGTATTTACACTGAGAACTTAACTGTTGGTTCACATTTTTCCTCAAGAGGTAAAGGCAGTGAAGTAGTTTGTTGTATTATGTTAGCAAGCAGTCTAGTTGATCATGTCAGTTTTAACCACTGCACAGCCACCATACTGTGATCATCTATACACCTCTAGATGAGATGATTACTTTATCAAGTTCCATTTCACTAGAAAAAGCACTTGGAGCTTTATACCCTACTGCAATGTTCTCCTTGTTAGCTCACCCTAAGCCTTCACACAAAGAATACCTTAGAATGGTACAAACTCACTGCTTAATACTGCTGATAGAAAGCAAATTCAAGTACTCTGCCAAGAACACAAACCACTCAAATTTGCTATTTTAGCACTGCAGGGTGGCATTTTCCATTATTTATCATTATTGAACAAGACATTTGACTTTCATTCCCAAGCTGCACTGTTGTGCTATACTGCCATATTATGTGCCTTATACTGGCTGCTACAGAATCACAAAATGTTAAGAGTTGAAAGGGACCTCAAAAGATCAT
>NW_010170832.1:0-979 GCF_000695765.1 Mesitornis unicolor | reverse complement strand
TTCCAACCGAGCGGTTCTGTGATTCTGTGATCATCAAGGTGGTGTTGATGAGTATCTTTAACTTCTAGCAATGAGAGGTAGATAATTTCAGTGCTAAGGTCAATACTAACATTGAAAAAACCCCAATTTCGGCTCTCTACATCTCATTTTTGAGAGGTTTTATTTAATATCTGCGATACCTCTGTTGAAACGAGGCGCTGGCCGCTTTGCAGACCCACAGAAGACAATGCCAAGACAGCAGTTTCCTCAAGAAAAAAGGGTTTGCTCTGTCAAAATCCATGCAGGGTTTTCAGCCTTGAAATTACCGAGCTTCAAAACCGCGCCGCGCTCCCCTTCGGAGGGGGTTTGTTGTGTTTGGGTGACGTTGGGAGGGACATCGCTTGCATTATTTGTGTTTTTATTATTTGCTTTAGTGTCCCTGGGTCCGTCCGATTTGCAGTACCAGAAACCTAACGTTAAATTTTTTACTGAATTTTTAATTTATTTTATCTCCTGATATTTACGCCTTCTTTTTTCTGGTTTTTCTTTTGCATGTTTTCTCGGCTGGATTGCAATAGAGAAGAAGAAAATGAGGTGAGTAAAACCGATCCCTTCCTTGGTGTAGCTTAACCCAACCCCATCAGTTTGACCTATGGATTTCTCGAATCGAGAGTGACTCCGGATCCAGAGAAAACAAAGTGGTGTTATTCTGGGATGCCTCTAAATGCAGGAAAAGAGGGAAAAATCTTCAGTACCACTTCTGCCATTACGCACAGGGATGCGATAGCGGAGCGTGACGGTGCCCTTGAGTCATTCGGTGTAGGTCGATGGTGCTTTCTGCACCGTGAGATGATTATTTAAGGACTTAATCTGTGAAAAAAATTCATTTTGCTCTATATGGCTCAATGAATTTAAAGGGGAAGGAGAAAATTTGGAGGAACTGTAAGTTTGGATGCTGTAGGACTGTGGTTGTGCTGGTGAACCGTGTGTCCTCCTCCCC
>NW_010170831.1:53418-64275 GCF_000695765.1 Mesitornis unicolor | reverse complement strand
GAGGGCGGCTCCTTCCCGGCCCCGCCGGTCTCGGGAAGGGGGTTTGGGAGCGGTACCTCTCGAGTTAAAGAGAGGTATGGAGAGAGGGCGCCTTTTGGGGTGGGAGGAGTGCTACGGCTGTATGGCCTGTGCAGGAAATACGCTTAGACAGAAGAGGAGCTCCGTGAATGTGGTCGCTGCTGTCACTCTTCCCCTACACTTTCCTGGGGAGATCCTACAAAATGCTTCCCCTCCGTCCTGGAAGAACACAGAGCTGAGGGACTTATGAGAAGCCTCTGTGCAGAATAAAGGTGAAGCGCTGAGGGAGCAGTAGTTCCGTAGACTTCAGATGTTATATGTGTTTCCTGTTGGATTTGGCCTGCACTGTCAGCAAGGCTGGTTTCCCTCTATTAGGCTCATGTGGTAACTTCTGTTTTCAAGGAACTACAGGAGAAAAGCATCTGGATGATGTTCAGTGGGCAACTTGGGCCGTACAAAGAACAGGAGAGGTAGTTTGGTGCCAGCAGGAGCCACAGGTTCTACTCTGTTACCTGTTTTTCCCTGTACTCCCCCTGCCATGGAAGCCCCTGCAGCATACTGGTGACCAGCTTTGCAGAGGCAGGGGGACGCTTGGTGGAAGCTGTTCTGCCTCATTGCCTAAAGTGCTTCTCCTGACAAAAGTCCCCATACACACAAAGAAACAGGTTAAAGATACACAGAGCATCTCCCTGGGTACCAGTTACATTGCTGTGAATAAGGAGGAGCAAGCAATAAAGTGTGGGTGCAGGGTTACAGAACTAACGTGCTGGAAGAAGGTGTAGGAAGGACATTTTCCTATATACAGTTGCACCTGGGAGCAAAGGTGGTCTGACCTCTGAGCAGGATTTGTAAACCTCCTGCTCTGGGTGGACGTGGCATGCTACACAATGTTGTTGGGGATTTTCAAATCATGGAGACTTAGTTGGCAAACTTGGTCACACCAAGAGGAAGCTCCAGGAAGTCAACAGGAGAAGCATCAGCAGACTGGCTAGCCCCAGACTGGTTATGACATCTTTGGAGGACCAAGTGTAAGACTGGTCAGAGGACTAAAGAGAGCAGGATTTATTTCTCGTTTTGTACGACAGAGTTTCAGTTACCAAGCAGAAGCTGGTTTCTATGCCACCAAGTGCTCTCACTTGCATCTAGCCAGTTAAATGCATGCTGCATGCAGTTTAAGAAAAAACTACTAATAAAGAAAAATACACAACTGTCAGTAATGCTGGCAAATCCTGTTGATTTTCTTATTGCCAGAGATGGGGGAAAGACTTTGGGAAGGGCCCAAGCTGATTGGCAGTTTTCTCCCTCCAAACCGCCTTGTTACAGCTGGACGTTGCCATACCCCTCTGTGACATCATGTGCGGCTGTTCTAGCTGGGCATGCTGGCCCAGCGTCTGTGAGCTCACCACCTCATAAGCAGAGGGACAGGCTGCCGCCCGCCACCCTCCAACATCGTCAATGTCTTCCAACATCTCATAGGCACAAAGACAGCTTTCACACCTGCTGTTGCGGGCAAGCCAGCGTTCCTTTAAGTCCACCAGGAACAAGGATCCATCAAGAGGTGAGTAGAACTTGTATCTTTTTGTGTTCTTAATTGCGTATCCCACTTCCCCTGCCACTGCTTAGAATTTGCTTTCAAGAAAATGTGGACAAGCAGCTTGAAAAGTACAACAGGTTTCGTTTTATTTGACTCCACTATTCTCGTACAGCAGTGATTGGCACTCTCACAAAGATATGTACTGAGCTGGTGGGTTTTCTTCCTAAATTACAATGTACATTTGTACATAGAAAGTCTGCAGGATCCAGAAACTCTTGCCTCTCCAACACTCAAATATTGCTGTTCTGCTGACTGACAGTCTCTTGCCTCTAAACTGAGTGCCACTTGTGTCAGGAGATGGGAGATGTCACATCTTGGGGAAATGAGGTCACCCGTGTCGCCCGCAATACCTCGTGTGAGGCAAGGTAATGCTTTTTTCCTCCTCTGAATTGCCTCTCCTGACTCACATCGCCCAGTCTGCGGCTTGTGCTGGTCTCAGTTTGTCAGTCTCTGGCACCTGCGTTTGCTCCTGGGCACCAGGCATTCTGCCTGATGGCTGGCAGAGCTGCTTGAGAGCCTGCAGCTGCGTTGCCATCTAGTGGCTTTTGAATACAAAAGCAAAGAGGAGTCTGAAAATATGATTAAAAATAGGAACAGTGGGAAAGGAAAAGAAAAAACACAAAACCAAAACCCAGAATCGCAAGTGTTAAGAAGACAATGGGGAGCTTCCCTGTTGTAATCTTACCCATCTCTTTACTTTCACAGTTATTAATATAATAACCTAATTTTGTTAATATTGACTATTAATAAACAAGTGCGAATTTGAGTATACTTATACTATGGGGGAAGCTGGTACTAAAAATGAACCAATACAAAATCTTACTAGATAAGTCTATCATGGATATAAACAAGAACTTATAACTCACATCTGTAATGAAGACTTTAATATTTTTTAATTATTTGGCATGAGATTGATTTTTGAGACAGAACCAAAATATAAACCAACTACTGGAAAGATAAATATTGTAATATTCAGGTGTATTTTTATTAATTCTTAACTTACTTTTTTGTCCCCCAAAGATCAAAGCAAAAACTGCACACCACAGCAAATCAGAGCAAGAGACTGGAAATCAGCTTCTAGCTTTGTTTTTAGAATCTGAAAAACAAGGGCGTTTGGTAGCCTATTGTGAAATGCAGAATCTGGGCACGCTCTTGGCAGTCCCACTTTGGTCTGAGTAAAGCACTCAAAAGGAAAATAAATGTATCGAATACGTAGGGCTGCAATCCTACAGACACTTGTACATCTGTATAATCCCATTTCAGTCAACAGGGCAGCAACTGCACACAGAAACGTGTGCCTGTGGGTTGGCAGGAGCGGGGCACGACTGAGCATGAGAGGTTGTTCACAGCCAGGCATGCCTGGAACACTACAGCTGGTTTCCCTCAGCTGTGGGACAACATCGTGTGTGTGTGCCTGTAGGCCCATGTTTCTCTTACCTGCTGATCTGCTGGGATTAGAGTTTATTTAAAGTATATCTCTGTCTGGCTTCTTAGGCAGGGATGGGACAGGAAATAGCAGTTAAATGTGTTTCAGCTAGCGCTTGTAAGCACTTCCATGAACAGGGAATTCAGCCAGTCAGATTTAGCACTAATCCACACACAGAGTTTAGGAACCACAGCCATCCTGACATGCCCTCCAGATGATGACATGAACTGGCTTGTTGAATTTATCTCCTCCCATCATGCTGTCATCTCTGATGTAGAAACACAGTAAGAGAAAAATCACACCTTCTCACCACTACTGCTCCATCAGTGAATATTATTGTTGCTAGTCCACATTACAGTCCAAGGTTATCTACAACACAAACAGCTGAAGCAAAGGTGCAAAGTATTTGAAGCGTTGCCTCCCAGAGGCACCTATAGGTCAGTTATCTGTTCATATAATTCGGTGCCAGTTCCCTGATTTGTCACATCTCTTGCTCTGCTGTCACAAATAAGAAAAAAAGCCATCAGTAGTTCATTTACCATAATGAATCAGAAAGATTTCTGCAGGCATAGCTGCTGCAGTGGCTGTCACAGCAGGAGAGAGAACTCAGTCTTCATTCCCTGAACCTGCTGTCTCACCAAGGAAGTCACTTCACGTATGGCACGCTGGTACTTTTCTGAGGCTGCCTTAAACTCAGCCAGGTGCTTCTCGTAGCTCCTCACAGCTGCCAGAAGCTGATTCCTCTCCACAGCTCCTAGGATGGCATGGAGGATCATTTCAATGCCAAGCCCAAGAATGGTGATGCTGATTCCCCCAAGAACAGATGCCCCAATCTGTGCAAGGAGGCTGACAAGCTTGCTCACAGTGAGAGTTATAACATTGGAGCTAAGTAGTTTGATGGCTACCATCGCAGCTGTTGAAGTCGCTTCACCAAGAACAATGGAAAAAACTTTATGGGCTATTGCAATTTTCTCCAACTCGGGCTCTTTGATGTCATACAGCTTCTGGTACAGCACAGGCTCGAGCTTTTCCTTCATGTCACTATCAATCTTCTGTACCTGATGCTGAATCTCACTCATTGCTTGAATGATAATATCACAATTTTCCTTGACAGTGCTGCTCTCTCTCATGTGAATGTGGGTAATGGTACAACCCAGGTGTTCATTCAGCACTCCAGCCAGCTCATTTGTTGCACGGAAATTTGTGGCCATGCAGTCGAGCAATTCTTGGTGCAAGTGGATCAGTTCTTGCCGTCTCTTGGGGTTATCTGGGTAAAGGAGGTCACTCAGCGCCATTCTTCAGAATTAGGCTACTTCAAGAGAGAAAAGAAATCTCTTACTGTATTCAACACCCATAACTCTAACCCTTAAAGAGCAGAGAAATGTCTTGTGTCTCTGCCTCACTGATTCTTTTTATACTCAGCAAGTCAAATCCCAAGGCATAGATTAAAAATATAGAGATCTTAATTATTTTGGGGGATTTTTAGCCAAATGATTGGAAAATGTCTTATGAGAAGTTGGACATACTCAGAGCAACAAAATTAGCTAACAAATTTGTGATTGGGAGATTGGTAAAATGAACATGGGTCATTCTTCACCTTGGAAACTGAAGACTGTAGAAGCTGAACTAGTTCATTAAAAACCAGAACAATCTCATCTAATCAGAAAAATCTAAAATAAGATGTGGAAATTACAGGCGAGTTCTAGACACACTTTTGTATTAGCCTATTTTTTTTCAGTTAGTGGCATCTGATTTTTAAATAACAATGATAACTGGTGGAGTGGGCATAGTCTGTATACCATAGGAGTGTTTTATGCCAGTGTAGCTTATTTCTCCTTGCATTCAAGAGAAAATTTACTATATAAGTAATATACTGTGCTTATACTAATAAACTCACACTTGGGAATCCATAGAGAATAGTAAAATTATCTAAAATAAACCTGTCCTAACCTATATCACCATGCACATCTCCCACTGTTTTTTCTTCCTTCATATTTAGCCCCTGCTCCCTCACTGTTTCTTCACATCCCTAATGCTGTGATTCCCTGTTGGTTTTTTCCCCCCGTGAAATCAAACAGCTGCAGACAGCCCCGTGATCTCCAGTGTGCTGTGTAAGCACCGTGAGGTGCACCTACACCACCAGGTCGTCTGTGATGGCAGACTGCCTTGGAGCAGCACAGACCAGCTTGCAAGGAGGGCCTTGCTTGCACAGCCACACTATCTCCAGACCCAGGGAGACCTGTGTGGAGCTGACACCAGTGGGTGCTCACCAAGCTCCTAGAACATGACTGAGCAGAATCTGACCCTCCGTTATCACTGTACAAACCAGAGCACAAAATTTAACTTCTTTGATTGCTGCAGTCTCCTTTGCCCCAAACACTTGTATCTAATCCTTACGGTCTCCATTCTTCTCTGAGTCATCACTGGTTTGCCACCAAAAGGGCATATTTAATACACTTTTCTTCATCACCTGCATGTCATAGTGACTGAATTACCAGTGATCATGGAGTTACTACTCATCACTAAGCTTCTCTAATCAGCTCTGTGCCACTTCCTTTTAACCCATCGCCAGCTGCAAAGTACTTTAGCATGATTTTGACGTAAGTGCATGTGTCTTACTTTGCAACAGGGGTAAAGCTGTGAATGAGTAGGGTGACTAGGTTCTTTGTTGGTACTTTTGCATTCTCTCAGCCCTGCTATTGCAAATCTGGACCACTTTTATGCGGTGCTTTTCATTTTCCCAAGATAAATCTTTTTTTGCTGTCAGTGCCTACGTATCACAGGTACAGCTACAGATAGTTATGTGTAAGAGACTAGCTAGATTTTTCTTCATAAATGATAGCTTTGTGTCATGTTGGTCCTTTGTAGTTCTTGCATTATCTGCTAACTGCAAATCATCTGATACTGACCCAGCTATATTTTACTAATCACAGCCTCCCCCACAAGATCACTGTAGAAAAACAGAATTATTTTAAAAGACCCCTAGCCAACTTTTAGTCTCAGTGTTGAAATACAAACCAGTCTGAAGAGAATTTCTTCCACAATATTTTGCACGGTACTATACATTTCTTCCAGCCACTTACCTTGTAGCTCTGTCAAGAGAATAAACTCTTTAACACATCTTTCTTTTTCTTCAAGCTGGAGGGAACAAAGTATATATACAGTAAAGTTCTGTGATTTTCAAGAAACATAAAGCCATGTCAATGCAAGGTATGATTTCATATCCGTCCTGCCTCAAGGATGTTGCTGGCTTGCTCTCTGACTCAGTGTGATATTAGATCCTTTCCATTCCAGTGATGTTTTGTTGAAAGGTCTTTTGTTTTTCCTTATTTGTAGAAACTGAGAAGACAAAATTTTCCAAGAGGAATAGGACTTCCACACACGTTTTACGCACGAGACAGGTGTGGAGGAGACTTTTAGCATCTATTCTTCATGCATTATTATTTCAGCTTCCTACAACTGCTCTAGATTTTGTCTCTTAATGCTAAAATTACCTCTTACTCTTCACATTAACACTTTGGCTAGTTTTTACAATCACTTTCTAGAGTTAGGCAGAACACATATCTTTCTTTCTTTCTGACTATTTCTCCAGCTCCAGGAAGATTTTCTCCAGAAGCTTTTCTGATTAAAGATTTAGACTGCCTACCTGATTTCATCTGAGTGCTCCTGCAATCAGCTGAAATGTGTATGGGACAGCAACTAAATCCTCTTTCCCCTGTGTTCCTCTGGTGGTTTCCAGCAGCATGTGATGAGTTAGGGATCCAGAGGCTGGGCTTCAGCTGGGTCCTGTGGCCTGCCTGCTTATCATTAATTCTATTGTGTGATGTTTACCCAGATTCACCTCATTTTCTTCCTCCTTTCCCCTTCCTTCCAATTTTAACAAATTTCAGTTTATTTCATGCTAGTTTCCAATTCTTGTACCGTCACAGGTGCCTGCAGCTGTGGCTGAAAGGATTGGTATTACTTGCTGCTCTCAGAACATAAAACATGTAGGACAGCACTTTTCATTCATACAGACAGAGGATTAGGTTTTGTGCTGGGATTTAGGAATATCTATTGTTTATAAGTATAAACATTAAAAGCTAATACTCGCAGCTGTTCCTTGAAATAATGAAGTGTTGCCATGACTGGCTTTGTACACCTGTGAATTATGGAAGAAAAGTTGAACAGTCAAACACAAATAGAAAAATAGATACCACAGACAATGAAAACAGGCTTTGTCTGTCCCAGAAAGACAAGCTTGTACTTCTGCCTTCATCCAAGCTAGACATCTTTCATGCTTTCATCCTTAGAAAGATGGACCTCCTGCTCATTAGGCTCTGGTTGTGAATGCTGCTTCCTCAGTAGAGAATGAAAGTTTCATTTCTTAGATGAAAGTAAAGATCAAGCATAAAATGTGTACTTTGCAATTGCCAGCTTGTTTTCCCCTGAAATCTGAGTTACTGTATTCAACCCAGAGCCAGAGTACCAAACTCCCCTTGTTTTCAGAGCTGTAGGCATGAGAAGATAAGCTGAGAGAGAACACTAAGAATTTAAATATTACATTTCTGCAATCGTCAATTAGTTGTGACTCCTCTTGTTAACTGAGAATGCCATGTAGTCCAAAAATATTTCTTCAAGTATTGGACTGAATTTAATTGTTCAGGCTGGCAACTGCCTCTCTGTCACATTCTGAAGGCTGGAAACTGACTTCAGGTTTTCAAGGTTTGCAGTGGATGCAAATTCTTCTCTTCTAGAGTCTTTATCATTTGGAACATAACAGAAAAATTACTTAAACAATAAACAAGCAGTTTTGTTCCTGCTTTACTCCAGGTCTTTAGGAAAGATTAATAGTGATTGTTTCAGACCTATTAAGTTTGAGGAAAGGACTTCATCTGGAGTGCCTGTCACCCTTCCTTGTTGCAATTTGCCCAGTCCTCTCCTCTGATGCCGTGAAAGTGCAAGAAGTGGTGTGAAACCCCAGAGCCAGCTCTGACTGAGCAGCATTGGAGGCTAAAATCATTTTGCCATTTCACAATTTCAGACCACTTTTGCCATGGAAAGGGAAAGGAGGAAGAGGCAGAGGGTTGAGCTGAGCACTGAGAGAAAAGTCTTTAAAAGTATGAAGTGGGATGGGAAGGTGTTACTCCTTGGACACATCTAACTGCACATCTAACCACAGCAATTGCTGATGAAACATGTCCACTGCAACCAGTCTGGCTTCCCAGGGCTCTGGTTCAAGCAAAGGCAACATCAGGAGCAGTCCCTCAGCTGTGTGCTGTCCCAGGCCTGTACCTGCAGTTGGCCTTGGGAAAACTATTAGGTGTAAGCAGAAGGACATAACTTCCTTAGTAGTCAAAATGCTAGCAAAATGTGAGCCTAAGCAAGAACTTGTGCTTCCACCTATCAAGGGATGCTTGCGACATCCAGCCATTGTATGAACTGACAGATATGGGCCATTCCACAGGAAACTGTAGCCTAACAAAACATTGCATTACTCAGTCTTCAGTTGCTTTCTTTTGAATGTAGATGTCTGATGCATTTGACCTTGCTGCGCCTATTCCCCCCTCCCCAGAATATGAGTTTAATTTTGTGTAGACCCACCGGTATATACAAACTGAAGGATTATAGTTCCAAGAATTAGGTAATGTAGATTGTTTGCTAGGACTCCTTTAAATTTAGCAATAAACACCAAAAGGTAAAAATAATTAACTTACAGTATTTCTATTGCTTTTCAGATTGCATGCTGAAGGTCGGAGTCATACTTTCTGCAGCCGTAAGAGGAACGATACTTGCAGCTGTTTACACCATATTTTGCTGGCTTGTTTGGTAAGACCCCTGCAAAGTCTGACAAGGGGCTTTTTCTGTGTTTTCTTCTAACTATAATGTCTTGGGGGAGGGTGGGTCAGGTGAGTTGATAATTTGTAATAGTGGTTTCAGAAATGTAATATTCTAGCTGAAAATATCTCCAGTTTTATTCCCCTGTGTCTTCTGGATTTCCTCTGTTTGCTTTTCAGAGTCAGACCCCACTCCAAAAATGTTAGCCCGCCTTGGATTTAAGAGTGATAAAGAAAGGCTGCTCATGGCCTGCCAGAATCTGTATGACTTAGTGTACATCTTTGTCTCTTCAACGAACACAATGTTCCGACTCCTCAATGCGCATCTTGGCACCAACTTCCCCACCATGTCAGTAAAAGAAAACTTCAGCATTAAAGATAATCTGCAGCTCATCATCAGTGCTTTGAAACAGATGAAAGCCACCGTGGAAACAGAAGACAAAGATGTAGAGGAAAGCATCAGCGACAGTTTGTATGCTAAGATTTCTGGTCAGATCACTTCCCTGCAGGACAAGATTGCTGCACTAAAGGAACTTTATGAGAATTACAAGGGGATTGTAGGAAGCATCATGGGTGTACTCATTGCAGTGATGTTGAAACATGACAATTTCCCTGATGCAGTAGAGTCTGCTGTTCATCAGTTGCTGACTTCACCTGCCTTATCTCTCCAAGTATCAGAACTTCTCATGGACTATGGTGATATTGTGAATATGCTGCATCAAAATGGGACACCAAGTACCACAGAAGGCAGCTCCTCCTCAGGTGAATCATCACAACAGCTCAGGCTTCGTTCTGTATCCTCCTCCTCTTCATTTATTACTTTCCTACGGGCTATCCTTCAAGGACACAGATGCATAAAGAAAGGCCTGAAAATAGCAGCTGACTGCTTAGAGGAGGCTTTCAGGGTGCTGAAGCCACCTTGCGAAGGATTCCAAACCTTTGTTAAAATGGCTGAAGCCAGCTTCCCAGTGATAACAAATACGCAGAAAGAGAAATAAATGTGCTGATGTGTCAGAAATCAATCTTAATTCCTGTTATTCTCACAGAGGAAATAGTTTAAGCATGTTTTAACACATATACAAGAGGTGTCTGCAGCAGCTGCTTCTAATCTTTTCATTCATTTCTGAAATCTGAGCTTAGTATCTCTGTACATTTAGGGTTCAAAATCAAGTTCTGACAACTTATTATTTGGAATCACTGGTCAACCAAGAGCTTTTGACTAACCAGCTATGTGGCAGCTTGTGCAGCCCTCTTATATTCACATCTCTTTTGGATAACTAACTTGTCTAGCTAGCATCAGTGGGGGTGAGGGACCAGCGGTGAAGAAACAAACAAGGCACGTTGGAAAGGGAAATTGCAGGCAGAAAATGTTTCTTAGCATTTCCACACTGTTATTTTTTGGAGATGGGAGAATTTCACAGCTGTTGCGGCTTGGATGTCTAAGGCTCCAGAAATGCTAAATGTACGGATAAAAGTGAGAGGGGTCTATAGCTAAATCAGAAGTTCCAGTTGCAATTTGTGATGCTGATTCAACCTCCACCATTAGCCATTGTAGACCAGCAAAGTAGAAAGGCAGGTAAATAAATTTCAGTCACATCCACCACCCATGAAGACAGCAGTGGGCTTTTTGGGTTCAGCATGAAATGGCCAGCGTGTATTCATCAGCCACCAGAGGACTGTTATGAGCACAAGATCTGCCTGAGTTTTTCAGAAGAAATGCTAAAGTTGAACATGAAATCTGGAGACAGGCATGACAGGTCTTATGATCCTCTGCTGCTATCTTCATGTCTCAAGGCAGCTTTATGCTTCTGTCCCACATGTGTGAGATGCAGACAGTCACCTTGAGAAGAGAGCTATGACTTTGGTGCATGGGGTCATGCAGCGGGGAAACACCGCTATGCAGCAGCCACAAACTTTGCTGTCCCCTGGGACCCTGCACTCAAAGGAAATAGGCAAAGCTGCACAGTAACTCACTCAATGGTAGCACCATGGTACCTTTCGCA
>NW_010170831.1:10507-53387 GCF_000695765.1 Mesitornis unicolor | reverse complement strand
CTCTTTCTCACTAAAAATAAAGGTACTAAGAGATCTGCAGAGTCCAAAGTCCATATGTGTCTTTCCTGAATGCCTAAGGGAAAAAGCTACCTACAGTGAAGGGTGTCACTGCTCTACTCTTCAGAAAGACCACAGATAACTGCTCTCCTGCCTAAATGGGTCCAAGGAATGTCTGTTCTGATTAACTAGGCTGAATATTCCAGTCTCAGCTGGAGAGCTGCAGCCAAAGCAAAGGGAGGGTTGAACCTTTTGTAACAACAGGAACTCCAAAGGCTGATTTCTTGTGAAGAATTCTTGCCCGGTATTCAAGTGTATATCGCTGGATGCAGCCAGAGAATCAGTCATTGCGAGCCAAGTACATGAAAACTCCAACTACACTAGGAAGAATGGCAGAAGTGAGGGCAGTGGAATTGATGTTCTTGCTTCTTGAAGCTGAAAGAAAGTCAAGAGAGCAGTCATTTACACCTCTTTTGGCTGCCTAAAAAGTCCTGCACTTGCGAATACAGTCTTTGCCCAGAATAACCATTTTCTCAAGTCTACCTACTACTTTAGCTTAGGTCCATGCACAAACTCTCATTCCTGAATTATTATTTTGTGCTCAAAGGTTGCATTCACACACTGTTGCTCAGAGAGACAAAAGCAAGAACCCTGTATTGGTGGTGGACTTCCAGAAGGATAGGGCTGTGGAACAGGCCCAGTGAGGTCTTGCAGCACAAAACAGTTATGTCTGTAGCCAGGATACTCACAGTGTATGCTTTGCCAAAGCTTAGCTTTCCTCTCTTTTGCCACAGGAGAGAGAACATGGCTAAAGCAGCAATAGTTTTGTCTTGAGGCTTGAAGTGTAGCAGCCTTCCAAGCCAACAGAATAAATATCTGAATTCAAGCTTCCTGCAAATCTCATATGCCCTTGCAGCAGAAATGCTGGCAGCTCACATACTTGTGTCCTACAACATCCTTGAAGTGGCAGATGGGATAAATGGAGGTGCCAGAGAACCCTGAGACCTGCTGTGTATCAGATGGATTCATCTCTAGTTGGCTGAGTGGCGATCCCAGGTTTCATGACAGAGATGAAAACTGGATCATGTGGCTTTCCTAGGTGAGCACAGCAGGTGAACTACTACTACTTGAGTGTGGTCCCATGTAGATGCAGCTGGTAAGGGCTCCTTGGGGTGCTTGAGACCAGAATGTCCTGTGCCCACCCTGCATGAAAAGCTGTATACAGTACCTTCCACAAGTTGGCAGTGGTACTTGCTGTAGTTCCCCACAGAATGCAGATGCAGACGGTTACCATGCTGTGTCCGAAAGAAGCTTTTGACAACGAATGTCTCGTAAGGGGGAATGAGGACTTCCTTCTCAGATGTGTAGTAAGAAAAGCCTTGAACAGCTGCTCCCAGGCAAGTGGTCACTGTGAACAAAGTTTCATTCCCAAACCTCTGAGCTTCATTCCAGAGGTGAGAGGTAGAGGTAAAACGGCCAAATCGCACCCTGCTGCCTACCATGGCCTCAATATATAAGTCTTTCACACCCCTGTGCACCCGGTAGCATTTGCGTTTCCCCACACTCTCCTTGCTGTTCTGCCATTGCTTCATTATCTGGATAGCAGTCGTTAGGTAAAAGTGAAAATATTTGAAACTGAAGTTGTGCCTGTAGTGCTCTGGAGAGCTTCCTGCTGTAGATGTGGCCCAGTTGAGCTGAGAGTGCAGGGAAGAGTTCATGGTGTAAGCCATGAGGACTATGGCATGGCTCTCATGCATCTCCCTCAGGAGACCTACAGGGCTCTTTAACAAAGCCTCCTGAGCGTTCTTCCAGATACTCAAGTAGTTCTTGTTAGCAGCTATTTCCTTTTGGAAATAGTTTCCTTGCTCCAGTTCTTCCATCATCTGCTCTCTGCATCCCAGATACTGGTCATCAAAGGAATGCAGAGCCATATCCATCACGAGGTGGGACACAGCCTGCAACATAAAAGTAAATGAAGATCAGCATCAGAAGTGTGAACTTTCTGTGTATCTCTATGGATGCAGGCCAAGTTTTTCCCTACCCTCTTCTTGCTTCTTTGTCATTAGTGGCAGAGTAAGCACTGCAAGCAGACATCCTTGACAAGACTTTCCTAAGCAACCTCAGCTTATTGTCCAAGCCCCACGTCAGGCAAATGCCAGGTAGGATGACAGAGTTCTTATTTATGTGGATCAGTGGCATTAAAAACTTTAGGAGAGATGGCCCTTCAGAGGGAGAGGTTATAGAGCCTACAGGAAGACCCATGGTCCATTTATTTCAATATTCTGCTAATGATTAATAAGTGGTTTTGAAGAGGGAAAGAATAAGCAAAACAACGCGCTGGGGGCAGTGCAGCTTAAACACTCTCAGAGGTGAATTTCTTCTTCCTGTCTTGTCATACGTCTTGGACATGTTTTGGCTCCAGAGAATGACATTCAGTAAAGGACAATATAGTAGCAGTGTGCCAAAATGTTCATCCAGTTTGTCTCTGTGAGGTCAGCTGGACTTGTCATGTAAATAAACATTAAACACATGGCTAAGGATTTACTTACTGGTAAATCATAACTGGGTGCTATAACAGGAAAATAAACTCTAATATATTCTGCCTATGAAACAACACACTAATTGACCATGTCTAGCGTTTCTAATTAATAAAAACAATGTGTAATAAGATCTAATAAATGTTGTGAGTTATGGCATTGCTTTTTTTGCTTTTTGATCTCCTAGTAGATGAGTCAAGTACTGTAGTCAGTTGAAAGTTGAAGTCCACAA
Source organism: Mesitornis unicolor (assembly GCF_000695765.1). Lineage (NCBI taxonomy): Eukaryota > Metazoa > Chordata > Aves > Mesitornithiformes > Mesitornithidae > Mesitornis > Mesitornis unicolor. The sequence continues at coordinate 50,621 of NW_010170831.1, read as the reverse complement.
GTCAATATTCACCTCATCTCAAATATTCAACCTAGACACATAACCAAATTGATACCTTCCTTAGCCTCTGAAGTTATATTGGCCCATAAACTCTACAGGGATTCAGTTTATTTCTCCATGATATCATAATTGCTTTGAGGGAGAACTAAAAGGCAGTCAGTCACAAGAAATAGAGCAATATTTTCACTGTCCCATCGAACAACATATTGATTTTGTCAGTGCTTCGGCTGAGACAGACTGGAAAAGGAGAACAATTCCATGAGATCTACTCACAAACACACCCTGGGAACCCATCTGACTCCAAACGAAAGTTCCAGCAAAGCAGTTAACAGGAATTAGGACAGAAAAGAAATGAAACAGGGCAACTGAAAGCAGAAGAGTTAGAACTGAACCCAAAGCTCCTTAAAGAACATGTTTCAAATGAAAAAAAGAAAAAAATTACTTTAGTGGGATAAGCAATTTCACCACTTCAAATAAAGAACAATATTTACCGCTTTTACCAGCACTTGCAAGGAGATCAGCAACAGAAGGCTGGCCAGCAGTGCTGGCATCCTAGAGTCCACCCAAGACACTGTAAAGAACATTTTGCTCAAGTAGAGGTAATTTACATCTGTTTTTTCGCCTTTTTTTCTTGAACTGAAAAATTCTACAGTTTGTAAATTGCACTCAGGTTTTGGTGACAATTCTTCCACCAAAGATCATTCACCAGATTCTTACAGCATTTCAGAAGTCATTCATCAATCCAAACAGACAATTTACTGGTAGAAGTCTGCCCATAATCCATAAGAAAGGGTCTGGTTGCACCAACTCCAGCTGGAGGTTCAAGGTCCTCATCCTTGATAGTTCTCTTAATTCCAAGGTATCTGGTGTTCTTGCTCTTGCAAAAAGGAAGAAAACTCCAGCCTGGAGAAGTCTAAAGCAGTTCTCTCCTGAGGAGTGATGTGTCAGGATAAGGTGGAGAGCACTCCGGCTTAAAGAGCCGTTTTAAAGAAGTGCAGAGCTCTGATAAAGGCAACTTAGAAGTGCAGGGTTGGTTGGGATCCTGTCTGGAAGGAGAGATAACGTAACTGTTCCTCTCCTCAGCTCCCCCTGTTTTCTAATAATGTGCTGCCAATCTTACCCTTGCACTACCACAGAGTGGTACGTGTTGAACTGTTTATGTTGGGTACCCTCAGAATGAGTGTGTAAATACAGATTCTGTACTGAGGCTAACTCCTCTCTAGTAACTGCTTTCCAGTCACCCTTCCCAATAAAGGGCAGTGAGTTACTCATCTGCAAAGCTCCATCGCCTCTGACAACTCTTCTGCATGGAAAAAAGGGACAAGAGGAGGTGTCAACTGGGTGAAGAGGGCACTTGTAGTCATGGGGTGATTCCCTGCAAAAAGAGATATCTGTGCAGCTGCTTGGATTTTGTGGACAGAGAGCATTTGCTAAATACTGCAGAAACAGGGTGAGAGATTACATGAAGGTCTCAGAGTGCATTGATTTCAAAATGATCTATAACACTACACCAGCTGATGTTGCTGACAGTATCTGAAGCCACTGGTGATATGAGATGATGACATGAGAGATGATGCAAAGTGATAAATGCAGCCTGTCTATTTCTTCTTAGAATTGCTCTATCATCTTGGGCTGTATTTCAACTGTTAAAAGCGAGTCCAGAGAAGATGTTGTGAATTTATTCAGGGGCATCTCCTCTTCTACTCACGTAGAGAGACAAAAAAGAGCTGAACTGTGACAGGGTCCAGTGGGAACTTGACAATCAGGATCAACAGCCCCACTAGAACATCAGAGTCACTATCAATTCAGCTGCATATAACCCACTTGCAGAATACATCCCCATTTTTCCCTTCTGGCATTTTAGTGTATGTTGTAGTGTGAAGTGAGTGAGGAAGAAAGCCCACTGGACTTACAATTTTCAGATGCTTCAAAAGCAACGTAGTGTATTGGATGGCAATAAATACAATAGCCACAAGACGGCAGCAGAGGATGTGTAATGGTACTTAAATTTGCATGGACCAGGTGAAAATCGAGTTCCTCCGTTCCAGAAGTAAATTTGTAATATGATTTGTGCACTCAGATCTCCCAAAAGCTGCGATGACTTCAGCCCATACAGAGATCTGGTGACATAGCGCATATGACATGATCAAGGCCTTGGTGTGCAACCGCCCAGAAAAAATATTTACTGGAAAGAAGGAAAAAGTACAAACTAACAGAAAGATGTAAATATAGACAGGAAGATTCATTTTTCTTTTTTAGCAAACAAAACCATACAACAACAAAACACCTAACTTGTTAGTTCAGCAGATATAAGGATTTCACTAATCCCTCTAGTATTATTCCCAGCAGAATTTTCACTACTTTCAATGAGCACTTTTGTTCATTTTTGCTGGATAGCGTTCAGAGGAAAGTTTTGCTGTAAGCAGTGAAGTCCTATCAGTTTATGCCCATAGAGGAACCAGTCCCAGGTGCAGGAACCAGACTAGCATGAACAGAGATACTTATGAACTGTTTTCTCCTGTACAGGTCATAGAAGCTTGCCAAACAAGAGATGCTCACACTCATACTGGTAGCCACCTCTGTGGACTTATCCCATGTCCTTACTTCAAAGAAGGGTCTTTCAGAGAAATGCTGAACTCAGTAGATAGTGAACCCAGAAAATCCTGGCCCTCTTCTCCCTCACTGTCACGGTGTACTGGGATTGTGACCTGAATTTCAATGTAGTCACTTCTGATTCACACTGGGGCACAGGAGGGGAGGAGGAAGCCCCGCACACCTGGATTCTGCAGTTCAGGATTCATAGGAGCAGGCTTTATGTTCTCAGCACTCCTAAGAGCAGATAAAGGTTGAACAGAGGAACAGAGAGAAACAGTGCACCAACCTGCTTTACATAAACAGTATTTATTGCAGTCAGCAGCTGGGGAGGGCTGCATGACTTTACACGCAACCAGAGAGATTTGGTCTTTCTCTGTCCTCTGAGGGTCAGCAGTTCCTGACCTTGGAGATAAGATCTGTCATCTACCTCTCAGGGAAGGAAAGCTGACAGAGCACATCGAGGGAGGCTCTGCAGAAGGTTGCTAAGGTATAATGTTCATACAGAGGGACAGAATGAAGCATGCAGAGGGAAGAGGATGTGTGTATAAATACATTCACCTATTTTTTATATATACATATATATGAGAGAAATACAAGCTGCCTTGAATAAACTAAATGCTGACACAACTTCAATCCATCCATTTCTTTTTGTTTATTGCATGAAGTTTAATGCTTTTTAAAATTTGTTTGCCTCTTTTTGGAGCTGTTTAGATACTTGTAGTTTAAAGCATAAATGCTAACGCATCAGAGAGAAACAGATTTATTTTCTTGTTCTGCTTGGGTATATTCAGTTTCACCAGAAACTAATTGTAACTAAAATAACAAGAGATTTCCAAATTACTTTTTGCAGACAATCACTGAATGCAGCATAAGAAAGAAAAAGGCTCACCTAAAAGGACTCCTCAAACACACCTTTGGGATTTATCTATGTTTTTGCTATACAGACAAGTTCTGTGACAGAATAATCAGAAGAGTGTTCCAGAAACTGTTTTCTGGCTATATAACAGTATTTACACACTTCTATCCTTGCAAAATGATCCTACATTGGCACATAGTTAGGGTGACTCTTCTACCTGAAAACACTGAACTTTCCTAGTCATTGCACCAGGCAGGAGCCGTTCCACCTTCTTCCCAGTGAGTATCCCAGGAGCAGATCCATCACACTTGCACATGTAGTGACATTCTCCTTCTATAATCCTCATGCATTTTTCAGAAGAAGACAAAAGGTCTTGTTATGTTTCTAAGATACACATTGATTTTCTTGAGAAAAATCACATTTTTTTTAATCTATTGTGTCCTGGGGTTTCAAACTGAAGGAGTTAAGACAGAGTCTTCTTAGTCATTTCTGGTGAAGCTCAAAATACCACAAAAGACAACTGAAGATAGATTTCTTTGATTAAAGGAAGAAAGCTAATCCAAGCTCAACAGATGAAATAATTATTGCCTTAGTGTTCCAGCTGGTTAGGGAGATAACTGAAGAAGGCCCCAGTTTAGATGTTTTTCTTCCCTCCTTCCCACCCACAACCTTCTTTCTCCTGGGGGGGTTCAGAGTCGTCACAAACCAAATTAACAAAGAGATGGTCCCATCCTTAGTATCTCCTAAAGAAATGGTTGTAGGCCATGTAAAATCCTATTTGGTCAGAGAGATAGTCACAGGGTGGGTAGCTTTCACAACGTTCATGCATCTGCTCCATTGGACTTTTGAAAGACTCATAGTACCTGGAGGAGACAAAGAGAGAGATGCCATTCTGCAGATTTAGTTGATGCAGTTGAAGAGGGTTCACACCCTGACACTGACATGAGAAGAGTGATTTTCCCCAGGGTGCCCCAACAAGGGACTTTTCATGGTGAGTTAAACATCTGCTTACACGGGGATGGACTACTTGATCACTGCTGGGAAAAACTGGAATTTAATCCAACTTAAAGCAATTGCTCTTGAGGTTTTATCATCAAAGGAGATCACAGAAGCAGTTACAGGTTTGGGGTTTTTTTTGCCCCCAGTCCCATTCCCTAACTACACAGAAATCTTTTTCTTTTTTTATTATATATTTATTTTATTATTTCCTGCTTTGCACCCAGGTTTTGCTCACTTTCCTGCTAGCCAATATTTTCCTTTAGCTTAAGCAGTTCCCTCTCATGATCCTGACTTCTGTTGTAGATAGCAGCACTATCCCCACTCAGTTTTTGTTTTGCCAGGCTAAGCTGTACACTCTGGATGCCCTTCTCAACTCCTCTTCTGGGTTTTGTTAATTTTTCCTGAAGACTGTACACACTGCTGCAGGAGTCCCACCAGTATCTCATGAATTTTTACTTTATTTCTGTATTGGAAATACCCTGAAGCACCCTCGAATTCCATTTGTTGCATCCATATTTCCAAACTAACCTTGCCTTATGATCAAATAATACACTGGGATGTCTGTCTACCTCAGTCCTTCCTGATTAATGCTTATAGCTGAAGCTACTTTTATGATGCCCCACTTATATGGGGTAGTCAGTACAGACAGTACAGTTTCTGCTACTGAATTTCATCTTGGTCTTAATCACTGAAGGTTTCAACATCAGCCAATTCCTCTGCTACAGTACTCTGATCCTCTCCTCTACAGATGAGGCCTCCTAACCTTCTGTTATTTAAAAGCAACTTTACCCTTCCAGTCCAAGGATGGATTGAATAAAAATTCTTTTTGGACAGGCCCATGAGACAGTGGCTTAACAACCTCTTCCAGGAAATATGTGAAGAACATTCTTGCATTACCTCAAATTTCTTCAAATGTTTATTGCTAGAATTTCTCTAAATCTTTGTGCCTAGGATTTCTGCACACAGATGTAGGACCTACAGCTTCAGAAAGAACAGCCAATCTGATCTAGCCTCATGCTGCAACAGAGCTGTGCTTCCTTTGCGGGGAGCCAGAGGCAATGGCCAAGGCTCTGAGATGCTCATTATCCAGGAAATAGGCTCTGATGACCCTGTAGGTTAGAACAGCTCCTAACTGGTATCCTGCTGTCCCCATGGCTTGCACATATAGCTAGCACTGTCTTCCTGAGTGGAATAATATTCTGTGATTCTGTGAATGACAGAGTTCAGCTATGAACTCTCAAAAAGATATTTATGAAAAAAACCTATTTATCTATCAATTAACGTCTCTTACAATGTTTTTGCTTCTGCACATGAACTTAATACATAAATGTATGACAAATTAATGTCTTGTCATGTCCCATTGCCTTCCCGCCCCCTCTTCAGAGCAGGTCCAAAGTCCAGCTCTCAGCCTGACTCCTGAGTTGTTACCGTTCATACACAGTGGATCTCTTCCGCCTCTTTACAAAGGCATTGGCAACTTCCTTTTTGATTGTGATGCCTACCAAGAGAGAACACAGAGGGTTAGAGATGCAGGACCATGGTCTCTGCAAAACAGACCAGTTTATCCTCTAAAAATGGACAGCCTACTCTCTTCATAAGCAGATGACTGCCACAGCTCATCCTAATTGCTTGTTCATCTCTCTCCACTCCACTGTCCACTCATAGCCAAACACCAGGTCTCCCTCCTCACTCCAACCTGCACATTTGCATGGAGCAAGAGCCTTTTCTGTCATAAACTCCATCCCTTTATCTTGTGGCATGATATAAGTCCATAGCAAATGTGCAGAAGGCAAAGTCATGAGAGCATAAAATAAAAATAAGAAGAACATGAAGGGAATGGCACCCTTCTGCCTAGTCTGGCTAACTTAAGAGTCTTTGCTTCCTTTCTGTATTTTGAAATACAATACAATTAATCATTGAGAGTGATGTAGGATACCAGCCACCAGGTCTTAAAACATCTCCAATAAGCCAAAAGCAACAGGTAGCACACAGAAGTACCAATGCTTATGAGTGCAGAGTTCCATGAAATGTGAAGGGTATAAAATAATGACAGCAAACACCACCCATGGAGAAATATACCCAGGAGGTCCAAAGATTCTGGTGTTCAGGCATCTAGAGAGCATGAGAGGTCTTTCTGCCACAACAACATTGGCCTCTGGTCTTCACTAACACACCATGCCAGCACAGTTGCTTGTTTTCTCCTTTGGGTCTGAGGTTATGCAAACATCAGGGTGTTGTGGAGCACCTCACAAACAGCAGCTAGAGCCACTTTGTCCCCACTCTCAGCCAGTGCTCAGCACGGCACAGCTCCATGGGATGGACTCACACCAGGAGAGGTGTGCATAGATGCCAACACACCAGCAATATGGGCAGCTGCACACCAATACACATTGCAGCAGAGAAACTGGCAAATTGTTGCCACCTCTGGAGAAACACAGTTTCTAAGACCTCTGCCTGTGTGGAGACCGTGGGGTTTGTGCCCTTCCCTCATCATCATGGTGTGTTTGGTCGTGTTTCTGTTTGGCAGGTGAGAAGTGCTTCCTTCTCAAGCAAGCTGGGGTTTAGTCTGGATCAAAATACCAACTACACAGAAACTGTCAATTAATGAGCTGTCAGAAATCACCACCTTTCCCTGAACACTCTTTGCATTTTTTTTAAATCTTTCCCCATCTGTGTTTGTATTGGCTCACTAAAGAAATACCAGCTTTCATGCTCCCCAGCAGCAATGCTATCCTTTAAGGTGTGAGAAAGGAGAGACAGGGAAGAACGAGGGGGATTTTCCATACAGATTTCTGCCAGGGGGAAGAAAAAAAAAAGCTGTGGACATCCAAAGGTGTGCAAATCCCCATGTCCCAGGTAACCTGAAAAGGAGGGACTGCAGCCCTCAGGAGCAGCCCAGGAAGGTGCTTGCTTTCAGGCTGTCCAGGTTGTGAGATTTGGCAGGGATGTCACAGCCTGTTGCCTTGTGGCACTAAACCTTTCTGCTCTGTGACCCTGCACACCAGATTGCCTGCTCAGCAGACCCAAAACACAAGTGCCTGGAGGCCTTGGGGCAGGTTCTGCTCTCTTAACAGGCTGGGAACTTGGCAAGATCCCTGAGGCCAGCTCAGAGAAGCAGGAAGCCAGACATATTTTTCCACCCACATCACTCTGCTTCACAGAAGGCAGAGGGACCCAGCTGCTAACAACCTGCAGGACTCGTGTCTTGACTAGGGACTGCTCAAGGGCTGTCTAGATGAGCACAAAGGTGCAGGGAGGGCTGATCTCCTTTGTGTCTCCTGCCCCCATGGCTGTGAAAGGCAGCCCCTCTGCTGCAGGTGGTCCTGTACCTCAGGGACTGAAGCGCTGAGGGGGCAAAAAGGATGCAGCTAGAGGGACTCAGCATGGTTCTTGTTCACCCCTTGAACACTTCAAAGAGGAGAAAGGAGGCAAGTGCAGGAGAATGGAGATGAGCATCAGTCACAACGCTATACTCACTGGCAGCATCGGAAGGTCCTGAGGGGTCTTTGGGATCTGGAAGACAGAAAGACAGAAGTTTGCTTGTGAGTCCTCATCCTCTGCTCCACTCTGTAACTGGGTTCCTCTGCCTACTGCCTGGGTCTAGCTCCCTCCACTTTCCTAGAAGGTCTGTTCCTCTCAGAAAGGGTTTTTTACCCACCGTTTAGAGATAGACTTCTCCACCATAGGAAAATTCACCCATTATGCCTGGATTTGTTTAATTTCAACTTCCTCTAAGCTTTCTGGCTCAGGAATGAGGTATCTGGCTCACCAGCCCTCCAAAGAGGACTTTGCACACTACTTCTGTGTTCAGTCCTAATCTTAATCCATACTGCTCCCTGCAAACACTCAAGGAAAGGATCCTCTAAGAGAAATGGAAGGTCTCCTAATCTTGGATCTTCCACACTGCCTTATTTCACAATTTTTTTCTTCCACTATTTCATCATACTTTTTTTCAACTGTGTCAGTTCCACCCAAGTCACCAGGTATTTGGAGTAAGTGTATTTATGGGCAGAAACAGGACTCTAGAGACCAAAACGTAACAAATATGCCTAAACAAAAACTTTAACTTAAACAAACCTGTGAAAAGGTTTGTGTGTAGTTCTATTTTTAAATTATGTATACATTCCTTGGATTTAAAAAAAAAATAAATTAGAAGTTACTCCAGGGCCATTAAGCATTCTGAAACATAATAAAGACTAAAAAACCCCAGATATATACTCAAGAGTGAAAAAGGGAGGAAAAAACTGACAGAATAAAAACACTGATCAAACAAAATATATTTGCCAGTATTGAATCATGACATATCTGATGCCAAGGACTGAACAAAATTTAACTCTGAATGAGATAATACAGGAAAAGACAGGGCCCTCTCCTGCTTGACTTTTCTTTTCCTGCTGTAAAGAGAAAACACTTGTTTTTCTGATCTTTCCCACCTTCCCTGTTTCTTCATTAGCTATAGAGCTGCCACTACATTACTATTTCTTCATCATGAAGCCACCATCTCTAAATCACCTTCAAGTGTGATGTGCTCTTATTTCAATAGGACGACTCCCTTTTTTAACTACAACAGGAGCCTTTTTTTTCCCTTCAGAAGTTCTCCCCATCCCACATTTCCTTGCAGGTGAAGACTTCACTCGGTGCCTATCTCTGTGATCCTACAGCACTCCAGGGTTGGCAGGCATAAAATCCCTCTCCGTGTGGTCGACACAAATCTGCCTGAAGCTCAACCCTCTTACTGACAAGCAAGCATCCAGCATACCTTCACTCGTTAACCTAAATGCTAAACTGGTTTAACTCTTAAACATAATAATCTGTGTGAATTCTCTGCTGCAATTCAATGGTGCAAGTGAGAGGGGGGAGGGGGTTGACCAGAGGAACAAAGTGCCCAGCAGGAGCTGAGGCTCTGTCCCCAAGCCCTCTCTCAGCCGTGACTCTCAAGCAGAGATCTGAAGTTGTGCAATGGCTGGCAGGGCACCTCCTACCCCCGAAGCTGTGTGTCTCTCCCAGGCTGTAGGGAGGCTGGCTGCAAGCTGCAGGGTTGAGCAGCGCTCCCAAAGATGTCCCCTTACCTTTCTCACAACAGCAGAGCACTGCCAGGGCCAGAGTCACCATCAGCGGTGCCAGCAGACTCCTCATGTCTTCTTTGGCTGTGCTAGCCCTCCCTAACCTCAGTGCTTTTCTGGAGGTTACTGAGGTTCTCCAGCACTTGCTTTCAGGCAGCAGTTTATATCCTGTGATCTCCTGGAAAGATCAGTGCTCTGGCATGTGTTCTTGGGTCTGAGCTTCAAAACAAAGCCTGTCCTTTGGACCAGGAGATATTGGGTCCTGGAAGCCATTCTGACATCCATCTTAGGACTCATGGCATTTCCAGAAGATTTTATCTGAGGTTTTGAATGGGAATGCTGAAGAAAAACAACTGGATAAAAAATCAGTTTTATTATAAACATTGAAGTCATTCAGTTTCTTGCTGGAAAGCCAGGGAAGAGACCAGCAAACCCTGAAGGAGAGCAGCTCTTTTCATGTGATGGGGCTCTCTCATGTGGAAAACCAAATGAGACAGAACCCAGTAGGTTCTGAAGGTGATGAAACCCATGAAACAGTTTGCATAGGGAAACACACAATAGATTTTTTGCTTCAGACAGTTTCAGCCAAACACTTCAGAGAGCTATTTTTATACTGTTGGCATCTTTGGTAATTAGTTTGGAGAAGGGTCTTTCTTTTTTTCTTCCTGTAAATCTTCCTAGTATGGAGGCTACTACTTTGGCTCCTCTTGTCTAAAAATCATATAAACTTTGATAATCAAACAATGTTTTATTCTTCAGGGCTTGAGTGTCTGTGGTTGGTTGGTATGTCAGGAGCCCTCCATGGACTCTTCTACAGCCTATCTACCAATAACCTCATACTTCCTAAACCCACCAGCTGTGTGCCAAACAAAGCACGTGGATCACATTTTCCTCCACCTCTCATCCAGTCCCCACATGTGGAGGAGACATCCAAGGGTTACAGAATTAAAGCCTAAAAGGCTCCCAAGGGCAGTCAGAGACATTAGGAATTGTGCCAATCCCTAGAAACAGTGTCTTTTAGCTTAGAAAAATTTCAAGATGAAGAAATAAATAAGGAAAAAGTTTAACTCTTCTACAGTCCAGGAAAGACTGGAAATATATACTAAAAACTTCCAGCAAAAGTATTTTGAAGAGCAATAGTTTAAAAATAAATAAGTATCTCAAACTAATAGTTATTCTAGGAAATTTACGCTTCCAAAAGAAAACTTGAAAGAATATAAATATACAGTTCTAGTAATCCAAACATCTTTACTTCTTTTCTCAACTTTTCCCAAGCTTTCTAACCAGCATGTAGCCTCTTAAATGTGTTTGGTTATTCCTTACACTAATGAAATCCCACAGAAATCTCTGGTATTAATCATTATTTATACTGGTAAACTGGAGGTTGAAATTGTCAGATATTTCTGGACAGAGACTCAGACAGCGCTAGCCCTATGCCTTCCGTTTTGGTAATATCACAGTGTCAAGTCAAACCCAGACACTGCAGACTTGTTGACTTCAGGGTATGAAAGTTTTGCTCTGGTTGGTGATCATAAGATGCACCGACTTGAGAACATGCAGAACAAGTGTTGCAAATATATCTAATCTGTATGGCTTTTCTTCCTTAATTTATCTCTCACTTTTTACTTTGGACAAAACTTTAGCAACTGTCAGGCTGGAGTTTCCTATCAGTAGTGTTTTTGATAAATAAATTACTTCTCTTCCCAAAAGTTCATCTTCAAAGTTGGCAAAGCCTTCAAGTGTATTTTGTAAGATGTGTGTTTTTGATGTGGCAGAGAGATTTGTCTTGAGACTTAATTTCACAGAATAGTCACCAATTTGATACTTTATACCTTCTAGTCTTTGATAGCATGCCATGAACTTTCCCCACATCTATAATTTGCAGGTGCCTGTGAAAGCCTGGAGATGTGAAGACTGAAAACAGCTCTGCTAAGCTGAGATAGAAGATGTTACGTCTCCTACACACCTCACACCAAGGGGTGTCCAAGGTGCTGTGGCTGCAGACCCGCCCAGAGCAGTATTGAATTCATGGGCACATCAGCACTGGTGTCTCTTGGCCTGGGATCAGGCTCTTCAAGGTGCCCTGGTGCCGGTGACAACCCAGCAGTGGTCACATTCACTCCTTAATGGGCTGGGAGGTGCTCAGCAACCTGTGCACAGGGTCAGGACACATCTTGATTTCAAATGAGTGATGAACAGTGAAATAAAATTGTTTTAGGTGAAAAAAGTTGGGCTTAACCCCAAACACTGGTTTGTTGGGTTTTTTTATTTACCACCTGGAGCCCCTCTTCACCTTTGGTTTCTGCTGCTTTCTAGCACCACCAGAATCATTCCAAGTGGAAGTAAAGGCATGAAAGGAGATTCCAAAATGGAAATATGAGTAAAGTCCATATCACACAGTCCTCTCTACAAGAGCATCCTACATCAGGACACGAGGGCAGCTGGATAGGCAAGATGCAATTTACAGTTTATTTCTAAGTCTTGCCCTAACTTTGTTTTTAAGATTAAACAGGCACCTTCTGAATTTTATTCCCCCCACTGAGGAAAGCTATTATAGATTTCATATTCAAAAAGTGCATCTCATCCTGCCTTCTGAATGCCACACCATTTTAAGACGTTTTAAGACTGGAAACTGAAATTTGCCAGTGATCTCTAAAAGAAGCCACTTGTAGACCATGTAGCAAAAACACCCTAGATCTTTTTAAAATTGTGTGATTGCAAGGTAGTGACATTTTTTCCATAATCTGCACCAGATCAGATGATAAACTCTGCTTTTTTGTGGAAAATTGCTCCCCCCCACAACCCCTGCAAATAATGTGACTCATGAGAATATAGTATCAAACCAGCAATTTATTGTATAGTAAACACCCACATTCTGAACTCTCACTGATGTCTGCTACATCAGCTCAGCGCTAATTAACACAGTGTAGGAATCTATGGCTACATGGGACAGAAGCAGCAGGCAGGATAACATACAGGAACACAAGCAACTGAATATGTTTCAGAGCCATTGCATTTTTTGGAAGGATACCCTGGGCTCCAGGCCCCAGGATGGGGACAGATCATCCTTTACTTAGTCCTCCTCCTCCCAAAATAGTGCCTGTAAGCAGCAGCATAGCCGTGGCGAAAAGCGTACAGTTCACAGGGGTAGAAGTCCTCGCAGGTTTCCCTCTGACGTTCCTGGGGCGTCTTATTGCGCTCCCTAATTCTGCAAAAGTAGGAGAGATGAGAGATAAGTGCTGTAATCTTAAATATCTGTCTACAGCCCTTTCCTGCCTCACAATCCCCCACTAGGACTAAGGGTCCATCACCGGATTCCATCATCCAGCTATTAGGATCTTAGCACACCAGCTTCTGTGTTCACCACACTCAGGGGAGCGATGTGACTACAGTAGGAGCATTTTGCTGCCCTAGGTAACCTTTTATTTCAGGGTTAAGTAGAGTGGAGGAAAGAGTCCTCCCTCCACAGCCTCCCCAGCCTGCTCTTTCCCAAAGCCATGCATGGAACAAACACCTGAAACATCCTGCAAAGGGGCAACCTGGGAGGTGGCAGAGAAGGTTTGCCTTGATGCCTCACTAGGAGATTATTTCTGTACTTCAGCCTTTATTTTCACAAGCCATGTACAAGGCATGGAACTGTTTATATCTACTTTTTATAGCTGAGGCAAGGAGGCCTCACAGGCCAGATTCCCCTGTGATTCAGAAAAGATAATGCAAATTCTGCATGAGAGCTGAGAACTAGAACAAGATCTCAAACTGAGCTTCCTTTCTGGTCATCCCACACTGATTCCCTCTCCTTCTGCTGGTGTTTTCTTCAGATAAATTAAGCAAAGCCCTCCCAGCTCATGTCCTCAAATGCAAGGACTGTGATATCCAAGTTCTGGGTTCTCCTGGGGCTGGGGACTTCACAGGCATCTCACACTGAAAGAAGGGCTGAGGTTTCTGAGAAGTCACCACAGCTGACATCCCTGGTACCAGCCTGTACTTGGCAAGGAGAGACCTCTCCCCACTCCCATCCCCAGTGTCCTGAGGCCATAACATACCTCTCTCGAGAAATGGCTTCTAGTCTCGTCTCAGCTTGCATGAAGTCATTGGCCCTTCGCCTGTTGAGGAAGGGATCTGAGAAAGCAAGGAGTTGTTCAGGTTAGACAGACACTTTTTCAAAGCCAGATTGCAACAAAAGCCAGCTTCCACATTTGTGGCAGCCTCCTTGTCCACAGTGAAACCACACAGAGTGAAACCCATGACCTTTCAACATTCCCTGCTGTCCACCCCGCTGGTTCGTGCACAGGCTCTCCCTCGGGCTCATGCAGCCTGTATGGAAGTGCACATGGTGCTTCAGCTCTGCTGTTACTTAAGCCACCCGGGGAAAAGCTACTGTGATTTTGCTACCGCAGCCCCTCTGAGTGAGTGGAGTGTGGCCAAGAGGTAGGTACCAAGCTGCGCAGACCATGGGAGGTCTGGGCACACTCATTAGCATTAGCAGAATCGTGAAATTACATGTAAGAACAGGAAGGGCTCGAGTAAGTCTATCTGCCTCCAAGGTTAGGCAGTCACTGAGCAGTCTGTGTGACAGTTTTGAACTGAGGTGTCTGAAGGTCTCTCCTGTCCTTTTTGAGAAACATCACAGCCCTATTGCAGAGTTCAGAAGTCTGTGGATGTCTTTGATACTGGTTCCCACATGTGCCTTTGTGCTCATCAGCTGTTCTGTAAAGAATTTCTGCCACATGATCTAATTTCTTTTTAGTTTTGATCTGTTCTGGTGAGGCTCTCTACCCTTTCATGTTTCTCCTATGACACTAACTCTCTCTTCCAGGATCCCACCTGCCCTCACATCCCACCTGTTTCTTCCAAGGTGGTGGGAGTAGGCTCTCCCTGTCCTTGGGGAAGTACAAATCATATCACTGGCTTCTGCTGTACCTCTTTCCATGCTCATCACAGAGTTAAAAAACAATGTCTTTTTCTAGTTTCACTTAAGCTGTTTTAGCTGGATGCAGCAGGGATCTAAGTTCATGGTTCTTTGTTTTTGAGTTCTCATATTCTTTGCAAAACAAAGTGGTATGTACTTCTGCCCAGACATGTAAAGTCTTTTTTTAATTCTCTTTCTATTCATACTGAAACTCCGTCACTCAGTAAATTAAATTTCCCTGGACTAAGTGGTTCTGCCTATTTAATCCTCACAGTAAAGTACAAGGAAATTGTCTTGGAGATGTCTGCAGCACACTTCAGACTCAAGAAAATAGTAAAGCAGTCTCTTACTGAGATACTCGTGGGATTCCATGCTCTCATGGGACTCTGGGGAAAGAAAGAGTAAAACATGTGGTAAGACACTGTATTGATGGGATTCAGAGTCTCTCACACACCACAGATCAATATAACATGCACACAAACAACAAAGAAGCCAGGTTTTAAGGCACCTGTTTAAAAGGAAGACAAAGGGGTCAGTGGTGTGACTGAGCATTTATATGAGGAGTTTAGGGTGATCAGGAGTTTAGAATGGAGCTAGCTGGTGTCCTCTTCTTAAGAATAAATACTCTTATTGTAGTCCAGACAACAGAGAGGCAGAAAGGAGCAGTCTGCAAGGTGGGCTGGAACAGAGAGGAAGGGGCTAAAGCACAAATCCAACGACTGAAGCTGACAGCTCTGGAGCAGGGCTAGATCAAAAACAAGGACAGGAAAGTAGGTAAGTGTTCAAGTTAAAGGGAAAGACACAGAGATAAATAAAAAACCACATCTGAACAGACTAAAATAGGTCTGCAGCTTTGGAGTGATCACTCTACCCAGCAAAAAATATCACCTACCATAGCAAGTAGAAGCCATCACCAAGACAGCCAGGATGGTAAGGATGATAAGAGTGCGCATTGTGCCAGTGCAGGGAGGAATCTCTCACTCTGTCTCTCTTGCTGTGTCTCACTGTCTTCCCACTGAGGGCAGCTGGAGGTCCTGGGCTGCCTGTAAAATTAGCAGTGGAATGTTTATTATGAAAACAGAGCCAGGAGGGAGCCTATGAAAGAGCCTGGGGAAGGAGACAGCTGGCTGGTACACACTTTTCATGGACCCATTACAAAACATCCTCTATTTGCAGACTGAGTCAGGTTTTGGGAAGGAGGGGGCATGCCCCCTTCCTCTCCCAGTTCAGGGCTGGGGGCCATAATTCAAAGGCAAGCATGTCACTGGCACTACACGCTCAGAAAAGCTGACCTATGCAAGTGGAAGGAATTTCAGGAGCTGACAAGGGCCCAGAGGCAGAGGTGTGTGCTGATCCCAAATATAAATGTTTGCCTTCCTAATTTTTCCTCTGATCTGCCCTCTTTGCCCTCGCCATCCTCTGTCTGGATACACTCAGCCCAGACTGTTCTGCCAGCTTTGCCAACTGAGATACGGAGAATGAAGCTTCAAACACTTTCTCCCCAGTAGGCTCCTCTCCCTCCAGCTGGCTCCCACTGCAGTCCCAGCCTGCCAGTGGTCAAAGGATGAATTCAACCCTACTGCCCCTTCCCCTCTCCTACTTACTACTTCAGGTGTGACAAGCAGCAGCCTAGAAGGATCCCTTCTGCTGGAGGAATCATGATTTTTGCATTGAGAGGACAGAAGCACCCAGAACATTCTCTCTGCAGGTCCTCACTGTGCTTCTGCCCCTACACTGCTTGTCCCAGTGCCTGCCATGGCAGTGGTGGGGCTGGGACCATGCACACCGTCTGGGAATGAGCCCAGGGCATAGTAGCCATTGCTGTGACTAAGCCAAGCTGTGGTGACCGCCTGTTTTGTCCATGTGTACACACAAACATCAGGATTTCTAACTGACATGGTGCAAACTGGGTGCACTCTGGGTACAGACCATCCCCCCAAGCCAGTGTGGCATTACCACTGCTGTCACCTGCAGAGGCTGGTCTGGGGAGCCGCAGTGCAGGTGACACAGCCAAGAAAATACAGAGACAGTTAACCAGAGCCTAGCACTTCTTCAAGGGGGAGTGAAACTTCAGTGGAACAGGATTACCCTGGCCTTCACAACTTATCCTTTCAATGTCAGACACACAGCCCTTGCCTGAAGCCTGCAGTCTCTGGGAGAAAAACTGAGCAGGGCCTTTGGCTTCAGGCCAAAGAGAAGGAATGGCTTTGTTTCCCCATTATCCCACCCCACGCAGAGAGCAGCTCAGTCCTGCACCATCAACGTCCCTCATACAGTCCATGTCCTGACCATTCACTGCTCAGCCTGAGATGAAAAGGAAAACCAGGTTGTGCTGGCAAAAAAGCCAGAAGTCTGCCACAGACACAAGGCCAGAGGAGAACTGAGATTTTTCTGCTGTCCCTCCATGTCACTCCAGTCTCTTTAAGGGAATTCTCTGGTCTGGGTTTGTTTGCATTCCTTAGAGCCCACAGTTTTGGAGTTAGTGTTCAGTGTGGATTTTATAGGTTTCCTGAATGTCTTGTACACCCTGGGAGCTCATGGGAGCTGCCAAGAAAGGGAGGCTTGAGGGAGAGACTAGAGGAAAGCAGTGGGACACAGGGAGGAAGATGCTGCAAGTACTTTGGAATGAAGGTGAGGCTGTACAGTGGGAAACTTCAACATAGTTTCCAGCCAAACCCTCTTTATTTATCTGTCTTTACCCAGGACAGAGCCCTCTGCTCCCTGGAAGATTCTGCTCCCATTTCAGAAGACTCTGATCCCAGAATGCCTGGAGCATTCCCTGCCATCAACCACAGAACAAGAGCCACAAACATCACTTTAACCTGAATGTTTCATTTTTTCACCACAGAGGCAACACGTTTTCCAAAGGATGAGTGAATATGCAGGCTACACAGCCCTAGAGTGACAAATCTCCTTCAGTGAATATTTTCCCTTTCAAAGTACATCTTCTTTCCACTTCCCCCGCACTCCATACTTGTCCAGCACACCTTTTCCCTCCCCAGCACCAGTGTGCTCGCTCAGAGGTAACACACCACACAGCACAGTCAGTCCAATCCCCCTGCCTTCTAGCAGCACCCACTAGTTAGAAATATCAAGAGAAGAGCTGAGATTAATTGCCTGCAAATGCTGGGGAGATATCTGTAATTCCCCCAAATAAAGGGGCCATCATAAAAGCAACCTTCTGACCTGCCTCCCACTGGAGTGGAGAATCACAACATTACACATGCCATAAAAAGCACTCCTAGCATTTTGCAGCTGTGAAGCACCAGCAAGGCATTAATAAAAAGCAGATGTCCAGGAAAAGCAAGGCGGTCCCTGCATACTCACTAAGCTGTCGCTTCCCAGCCAGCCTGCAGCTCCTGTCTGAGGGGGCAGCTCTCCTGGCGTCCTGAACCCTGGACTGAAGAAGAGGGGCCTTTTATTTATTAGCATTGATCAGTGACTCCTCCCCTCTTATGTCTCCCACTCTTGATCCATCCCCAGCCTACCACCTTCTCTGACAAAAACACCTTCTGCCCACAGCCAGGAAACCAACAACCTCAAGGAACCAAGCCAAGAGGGAAAGGAGAGAGCCAGAGCAGACACCAGGGGCCAGTGGGGGCATAGCCACATCCAGGCTGCCTTTCTGTGCCCAGGAGCAGTGAGTGGGCAGAGGTCTGATGACAAGCTTCAGTCTCCCCCTTTGCGGCCAGACCCCCCTTCCCCCTCCACCCCTTCCTTCTCCGCCCATGCTCTAACCAAAGCCACGCTGCTGGCTGGGACACCTGCTCTTCCACAGGGAGGAGGCCAGAATGTCTTCTCCCATCTCCTGTCTTGCTCCTTTTGCAACTGTTTGATCGCCCTCCTAACAGGCTAATGTCAGACCGAAAACTCTCATTACAAAGGTGTCTGCTTTTGGAGGCAGCTCTGAAACCACCAAGAATGACAAACCCTATAAGGCAAATTGCTGTCTTACACACACTCAAGCCCCTGAGATGCCCCCTTGTTGTTCATATCAGGCTCATAACAGTGCTGGACAACATGTCAGACTGGGCTTGCTGGACTGGACTATTGGTCCTGCCTGCACCCAAGCGAATACCACACATGCATCATGCTGGGACGCTGAGCCCATGCAATTAGCAACCCACAGCAGTGCTCCCGTGCTCGGCAGAGAACCATGCCTAGTGCATGTTCAGCATGGACCCAGTCCTTAAGTAAGGGTAGGCACAGCCTGAGGGACTGAGCTCAGCAGAGGCGAGATAGAGGGGATACCAGCAGCAGAATCAGTGACTCAGGAGGTTAAGAAAGAAAATCCATCACATCTATTCACTAAACAGTCAGATGGTGAGTGTGGCTTCTCTTGTCCAGTTAAAGATCAAGTGTGGCCTGACTTATAGCCTTGGTTGCAAAGTGAAAATGATAGCATAACAGTGGAGTTAAAGAGCCACCAAATGATTAGGTCAGAGGTGGAATTTGCTTCCCTCGTATAGGACACCTTGTCATCTTACAGCTAACACATGCATTTTTGATCCATGTGCTTTTGCCTAATTCCTAAGGAACAGTGAGGGGCTCCTGACCAAGAGTGGGATCTTTAGCTCCTACAGTGCTCGATGAGTTTAAGGAAAGTTCAGACCTACCTGTGGCAACAAGGTACCATGTTACTTGTGTCCTTGTACAAGCAGCTTTTGGCCCTCAGAGCCTGAGAACAGCAACATTGAGCTGTTCTGAAGGTGTGGGGCACATAGTCATGAGCCACCTTTGAAAAGCAGTGCAAAGAGAGGGACATTTCTTGCCCTCTTCTACCATCCTTCAGGGACATCTGAATATTCAGCCCTATGACATGCTGAACCTTGAAAGTAATCAGGACCCAGGTTGTCCTCATCTAGCTAGATATTGGAAAAGCTTTGGCCTCAGTGTTTTGGAAACCCTGCTCTGTCACAGAGCTGATAGGGTTTATTCCATTGCTGCAGTGCTCAGGAGCTGCCAAGTTTTTACCCAAGTTGGAGAAAACGGGCGTTAAAGACAAAACTGTGAGATGGTAAGGAACCGGACAAATGGAGGAGATGCTTGAGCAGTGGCAAGTAGAAATGTTGATAAATTACTAATTTAATTTCTTTTTGGACTAGTTTTACTGAACTCTTCCATTAATGACTGGCTTAAAAAGGGAATACTTGTTGAAGAGCACAAAGCAAGAAAGCAGCATCAGTGGAGGGGCCTGAGAGATTATACAGGAGGGAAAGGATGACCTTGAAAGCTAGAGTAACAGAAATAGGGTAATATGCAATAGTGCAAGGGCAAGGTCTTCCATGGGGATCAGCAGTAAGAATTTCTGCTGTAAATTGAATGCTTATAAAGTGGAAGTAGAGAACAAAAGGGGCAAATATGAATGAACAATCATAAAGGTGATCACAGAAGATTGATTCTGAGATGTCTACTGAGAGTCTGCTAGCAGAGATGGGCACCTGTGAGTGCTGCTGGATAAGATGTCAGTAAGACCTCAGCAGGAGTCCCCTGTATTGCCCAGGTCACTCATGTTCATGGAAGAATAATTCCTGTGGGAAGTGGTATAGATGAGAACTAACAAGGCGAGGTGATTTGCAGCCACCCCCAAATGACAGACCTTTTCACCATAGCCTGTGGGAGTCACCAGACCTCTTCTTCCCTATGTTGTCCACAAGACTTTTCCAGCAGGACAGTGGACAATTAGGTATTGTTTCCGGTACTCCTCCAGGGGCTGTTTCAGACTCCACAACTCTCATGATGAGGAGAAGTCCCATTTCCAGCCTCTGTGTGTTTAGGGCCAAAAGCCATATCCATGTGAACCTCACCAAGTGCCCACTCATGCCGGGAAGGCTTCAGCAGAGCTGCTGAGCACTACAGCAATGGAATAAACCCTATCAGCTCTGTGACAGAGCAGGGTTTCCAGGGTGTCCAGTGTATCATATAACTGGACTCACCGATCTGGACAGCCCTTTCCAAATTTGCTCCTGTGTTTCAGGACATAAGTTAGTCAACCACCACATAGTCTATGGCTGAGGAAGTGATTTCTCAACATGATAAACAAGTGCTTTTTGGAACAACTAGTTCTACAGCACATGAGAAAACAAGACTTTATTTTTACTTTTTCATTTAGTCCTAAGTAATACTTAGGAACTGATCCAAGAAGCAAGTATAATTGAGCCACTAAGTAACAGTGTCCAAGTATCCACAATATAATTAAAGTCAACAACCTCATGGAATAAATCGTGCTGAAAACTAGCATACTGACACTAAGCTTTAGAGAGGGAGATGTTTTTTAAACACAGGAACTAGTCAAAGGACTGTGAAATAAAAATAAATGGAACACATTTCAGTCATTTAAAGAACTTGATATACATATCTGAATGTGTGTTAGTTCTGGCAGCAGACTCACTCAGCTACCCTAAATTAACCCTAAAACTAGTTCAAAAGCTAGTCCAACTTAGGGAAAACAGATGTAAACATTTCAAAACTAGATTTGAACAGTTCCAAAAATTAAAAGACAGGGGGAGCACATAAACAAGAGAAATCTAGTTTGAGAGCAAGCAATTTTCTTTTTCAAAATAACTTAAATGATTCATTTCCATTATATTGGTGGGGTGGGGAGAAAAGAGTAATTTCACAATAAGTAAGTGGGCTTTTTTCCAAAAAAAATATTTCAACACGTATCTTTGAAATCTCTTTCTACCTTTCCCCTGAGAAGAATTTCACCCCCAGCATTATAGCTTTGTGCAGAAATAATAGTTAGTAGCGTGATAATAAGTATTGATTTGAATTGAAACTTCTTCTAACAAAATGAATCTATGTATAGTCTTAGGAGTATTGTAGAGACCACTGTCTGAAGCTTACAGATAATGACAGTCCCCTGTGGAGGAGAAAGGTTTCCATGCCAGCTCACAGTATTTTCTTTCATGCTTCCTCAAACATTTTGGGCCAGGGTGCATTTTACTAACTCCCCTTTCCATACTGCACAATGACTTCCAATTACTTTCTCCTGCCTATGGATGTGAAGCACACCTGCATGTTCAATCTGAGGAGTGTCACTCTGCACTCTGGGACAACTGGTTGCTCAGTATCCCACTGACATAGAGCAGGACTAAAATTAAACACCATGAAAAGGCCCTGATCCCACCTCCCTGACCAAATCCAAGGGGTGAGAGGATAATTATTCTTCCATCTGCAGTGTCCTACAGGATGTGGGTCTGTTTCCACATTGTAGAATCACAGAATCATAAAGGTTGGAAAAGTCCTCTAAGGTCACCAAGTCCAACCACCAACACAACACCACCATGCCCACTAAGCCATGACCCGAAGTGCCATTAGCCATTGCCATAAGAAGAGGTCTCTAACAGGTGAGCTGTGGGGTTTGTTTGGCTGGTTTGTTGGTTGGTAGATTGTTGGGGTTTTTTTAGTCACTGTATTCTACTGGTGGAAAATTGTTGCAGTTCAGAGATTAGTGGCCAGACGCAAGTTCACAGCCAGTTTATGGAGCTGTGATCCTTGAAGTTACTCCTTGTAATCCATCAGAATTCAAAATGAAGCCCAGTGTCCTGGAAAACACTCAGTCTGGGTATAAATACAGGAGCATTTGGGGTCAGCAGTAGAGGTCAATGGGAGCTCATTGCTCTCCATTTCTGCTTGCTGCAAAAAGTAAGCCTGGCTCAAGCCTTCAACTCCAATACTCAGCACTCTCCATGGGATATCATCAGGTTACCTTAAAGACTGACTTTCTGGCCAGGACTTCCCAGAACAGCTGTGTTTAGCTGAAACAATGAAAAGGGATTACTGGTAACGGGAAGTTTACGAGCACAGAAGACTAAAATTTCACAGAAGCTAGACCAAGGTTATTTAATTCACAGAATAAAGCAACCAAAGCACTCAGGGCTAAGAGCTAACTCTGTTGCTTCCTTTGGTTTCACCCCCACACCCCCACACATGTCCACATACACTGACCAGCCTATTTCTCTTGCTGTCTGGAAAAGGAAAGAAGACAGAGGATAATGTTAATATTATTTGGATGTTGAAAAAATTGGCAGAGGCTCCTGTGTAGGGATTAAATAATCCATATGAGCAACTAGAATTGCTTGTACTTCAAGTATTCTAAGATAAACTGAGCAAGCAAAAAGTTTGAACTCTGACTATAAAAACAGAGCGTGCTTCTGGGTCACACTCTTATGGGAAAGGGGAGCAGAAATCTCTCTTCCTTTTCCACTCCCACCCTCCTCACTTCACCACATGAGCATGAAAATGTCCTGACCTGATTCATTATTTGGGATCAGATGAGATTTACCCATCTTATTTCCTGTCCAGATATGCAGAGTGATAAGAAAGCAGCTGTGGTTTCACTCTTCTCATCCATCTGGTAAACAAAAAATAACAACAATGCCTCTTTTTTCAACAACGAATTTAGATAGCATCTTAGATCCATAATCTGCCAGTCCTCGTGAAGCCAAGATTGAAATGAAACATTGCTGTTCTGTCTGTCTTGAATGCAGGAGGGCACTGAAATATTTACAAGCATACCTATAGTGTTACATGTTTCTTTCTTCTACCTCAGGTTCAGTATCTATAGTATCAAAAATGTTGTCTTTAGTAAGTAGATAACTTTTCCTGTGGCATACCAAGTCCCTGGTGTTGGCCTCTGTTGTCAATATCTGATAGAGTTCAAAGGAAGGCTAGGGGGTGGGTGGAAATGCACGATACCCAGCTAATTGTGAAATGCTGTTTGGGGCAAGAAGAAAGACATTCTTATTCCTTGAAACATGAAATCTGATTACTCTTATCTCGCTGTGCATAGCTACAAATTATATTAATGATCCTAACATCACATGGTAGCCAAGTCATTTGACTTGATGACCTTCCTTAGTAATGAATTTCACACACTAATTATATGCTCTTTGAATACATATTTATTGTTTATTTGTATTAAAATTGTCAATTGATTATTTTTATCAAGAATGTTCATGTTCTCATAAAACATGAAATAATTTTAAAAGGCAAAGGAAAAATAAAGAAGATCCATTTTTATTGTTTTTCAATTAGTTTTTCCTTCTTCGTAAAATGGCACTGCACTCCAGAAGTCAGCACTTTACAAGGGATGTATTTGTCCTTAGTGGTCATAATTACCTTTAAATTGTAAACAAAACCATAAGAATAGTATAAATGAAGAACAAAGGAGAGGTCTGGGTGTGGGAGCACTGAGAAGGAAGGCATAAGAAGGGCTACAAGAACAGGACATATTGATGGCACCTAGATTAGCAAATCATTAAGATCCCAGCATATTGACACACAGAACCTCTGGACATCCAGACTAGGAAAAACAAAGCACAGTTTAAAACAAGATGTGTCCTAAAACAAGAGACAGAGCACACCTAAGACTTAGTAAAATAAAAAATTCAAACCACTAGAGATGATGGTGCGAAGATAAAGAAAAGACTGAGTCTCAAAATACCTAGATGAAGAGACAAAAGGAGATGAGACCTAATGATACTCAGAGGTGGGAAAAGATGGGGAGACAAAACACCACAGTCACTGCCAGCTCCTGAAGGATGCAAAAGATGTGTCTAAAATGAGCATATAGTGGTCAAACTAGGAGAAACCCAGGAGCCATGATGAAGACTCCGGAGTCCACTGTCTTGAATCTTCTATGTGACTGCAAGAAAACCAAATAGTTTGGCAGTGGTCTGTGTAGTGAGAAGCTTCTTTCAGAGCTCTTTTCACTTTGGCTCATGGTCCTTTTGCCAGACACTGGGAGGAAGCCTGGGACAGGTGCACAAGAGCAAGACATCAGTGCTGCAGGCACAAGGTGACATTCTTGGATGCAGATCCTCCCTCACTTGGCTTGGTCAACATTGGTTGGTGTCTGCTGTGCTAAAACTATCTGTCCTTTTTAGTTTCCATACGTGAAAAAGGATGGCATTTTAAGACTCAATGCAGGTGCCAAAAATCACATAAAATCAGGCACATGACTTATAGCATGTATCAGTCTTAGAAGTTGCATAGAGCTTTTTCCATAGCAGGAACTTTCTTTAAAGACTCTTGCCAACAAAGACACTTTTGTTCTTCCTGGGCTTTAATTCATGTTTTTTCCTCTCAGTTCTAGTAATAGGATCTGTTTAAAATACTTTCTGGCATCAATTGGGCTGTATTGTTTGGGATTTCTCTTCTCACTGTATCCCATCTACAGCCATGCCTGCACTGGAAAATGTTGCTGTACATTTATCAGCAAAATACACTGCATGAGTCACATGTTTGGTACACAAGCATTTACAACCCTGCTGGCTGGCTAAGCCTGAGATTAATGAGAACATTGTTTAATACTACAGATTTTCCTAAAGCAGACATTGTATGAGAAACTTTGCTGTGCATAAAATATTTACCAAACATCTGTACATATCTGTAGAACAAGCCTTCCCTCATGTTACTTGGCCAACTATCTGTCTGTCAGTTCAACTCTTTAAGGTAGGCATCTGTCTTTCTTGATAGTCATTTCATTAGTGAACCTGCTGGAGGACCCAATAAATAAAATACCAATACCACCCAATAAACAGAACATACTCACTACCTTCTAAAAAGACTCCTGTCTATTTTGAGACCTGAAATGAACAGCTAACTCCAGTAAGGACTAGAGTCAGGACACTCCTTTCATTACAGTTCCCTAAGGACTTCATTAGAAGTAAGGTCTCACACTTGTGCCAAGTGCTCCCCAGAAGGGAGAGACGTGTGGTTACGTGCCTGTCCTCATCCCTCCGTAAAAAAGGCCTGACTGGCAGGAGCACCTTCCTCAGCCAAGAACCCCTTTATCAGTGCCTGGCCTCCACAAGCCTGGGGCTTGGTAATGACAGATGATACACAGGCATCCCAAGGGCCTGGACGTAGAGTTCACTCTCCTTTTCAGCCCCTGGAGCTCTTCTGCGCTATCTGATCTCTCTGGCCCCCTCTGCACTATAGCTCTAATGTTAAGCTGTCACTGACCCCCAGCAACTATTGCAGACACTGGGCTGCTAAACAGAAATCTGCTGTCATTATACCTTGGCTGGGGAGAGCCTGAGATAGTAAGAACAGAAGAAAACCATTTATCACAGTGGGTTTTTGCTTCCAGAGAGGGGCACCACCAGTAAAACAGCAGTGGGAGTGTTACGAGGAGCTCTGTACATCCAATGAAGAGAGATCTGCAAGGCTGGAGGGACAGCTGAGTGCTTGGCTTTACCTCCTTCTCTGCTGCCTGAAAGCAAGCACCTGGGATTGCTTTGATCAGGTTTCTGCCTCCTTCATGCAACACTTGACACTGAGGCACAGAGCTGACCTCAAGCTGCTCCCGAGAAAAAGGCTCCTGCTGGCTTGCTGCTGGGGCTGTTTCCTGCCCATTCCTGCCTAACTGGTGGCTGCTGTTCCTGCAGTCTGCTGAATCGTGTGAGCTCCCTGAAAAGCCACTGGGCCCCAAGAAGGGTTTCTACTGCACTGCTATCCTGCAGCTGCTCCTGCAGTGACATGAAACCTCACCACTAGAGCTGATGTCCAGCAGTTGCAGTGGAGGAAAGTGGCTCAGGAGATGAGGGAAAAGGACACAGAGACTTCTTGACAGCCACGACATTGAGATGACCACCATAAGCTAACTCACACCTATGTGTCTGAACTCCACTTGATTGCAGCAGACTTTGGGAAATTAGGTTGCTAAATAGGAATGAAGTAACAAAATATCCTTGTGGGCCTGAACAGGTAACAGAAGACAGGGATTTCAGTTAACTAGCTAGACTTAAATCCCCGTATCACGGTCTCCAAGGTATCAGAGGGAAAGGAGCTGCAAGCAGAACACTGAGGGCTGCATGCAGCAGTGAGGCCGTTCCCCAGGCTAAGGGCAGCTGCACTCCCAGGGTGGAAGGAAGAAGGACAGACCTGTCAGTGACATTGTGTTTGCAGCAAATACAAAACAAGGTGAATGGCCAGATCAAGCAGCCTTGGATGAGGCAGGGGTGCTAATGCCAGCCATAGGGACCAGCTCACTCACTCCAGCCTGCAGAAGGGATGGGCTCATGACCTGCCTTCAGCTGTAGGGTGTGAGGGGCCTGTCCTGCCCGCCACATTGCCAGTCCCCCTCACCACTCACTCGAGCACCCCAGCTTCTCCTGCAGTAGCTGCATGTCTGTGTCCCCCTGAGCATGCATTTCTTTTACCCAATCTGCCTTGTTGTCCAGAAACTGAATGAAAAGGCAGAGGGAAACCTGAGGTGTCCCTACAGCCCTTTTCTGTCTTTAGGGTTGCTGATGACCACAGTGAAGTTGAGCCTATGACTGGTGCTGGCCCTAGCACTGGGCTCCCAATGCTGCAAGGAGCTGCAGTGTAACCCAGGAACAGCAGTCTCGAGCAGAAGAGGGGTCAGGCTCCTCACTCTGCATCTGCCCATCATGCTCCAGCCACAGAGCTCAAGAACAGCTCCCTCCATCCTGCTCTGCTTCCTTTCCTCTTCACCCTTGCCCCACTTGGCCAGTGGGACTCACAACAGCACCAGCCACATCCCCTTCTTCAGGCTGTCTGCCCCCTTTTGCCACAGATATGGCATTGACACCTGCTCCAGGCCCTGGTCAGCCCTGGGGAAGAGCCTGAAGGAGGGTGCTACGGCCAGGGAAGCATCAGAGGGAGGGGCTTCAGCTGCTGTGGAGAGGAGCAGGGGGAGTATGCACAACCAAGCCCAAATGACAGAGCAAAGCAGTTGCCAATAGCTGCTGCATAACTAACAAGAAAGCAAAACGAGGTCTTGATACCCTGGGGCCCATCTCAGGACCCTGGCGTCTCCACTCTCTGTTTGGGAGAGTTATGGGGCAGATAACCTCGCCATTCCTCCCAGCTCCCTCCTTCTTGCTTTTAGTGGGAGTCTTTGCTGCTTTTGCCAGTGACCCGGGGAACAGGGCTCCCTGGGAATTCACTAAGTGGATGGTAGGGCTGGGGCAGAAGCAAAGGAGGAGGGTGCTTGTCTGGAAACGGAGCCCCCTCCCACGCATGCCACCCGCCCATGGCATGTCTGTCTGTCACAGGGAAATTCTCAGAGACAGATTTAATATATCAAACATAAACAAACCAGCACCAAGCCTTTGGCTGATTGTCATAGCTAGAAATAGAAGCCAGCCACTTCAGGGGCTTTGGGTTTGCACATTCGATGGATTCCCAGCACAAGGATAGACATTCAGCTAACCCCAGTCTAAATCAAAGTAAAAACCTCTGCCTGGATTTTCAAGAAGGAGGCACAGAGGTGAGTCAGAGAGCATCGATGCCATTTAAGGCAGTGGGCAAAGACCAAGGAGCAGCTCCCAAGCAGCTCGTCTCGGGAGGGTTGAGGGTCCCAGCAAGGATACGAGTGCATGTTATGTGCAGGATGACAGTACCCCTGGCATAACAAAGCTAATGATGTAGCTTTTGAGACTTTCCTCCTCTGCCCAGCACCTAGTCTCATAAAACCAGTAGCACCATTAATACCTTGGAGACCACTGCCCTGCTGTCAGGTATGTCTGAGCATTTGGAATGGGGGACAGGACAGGCAGATACACAAACCACCTCATGTCCATAGGAACAGCCGCAGAAATAATCCTACCCTATCATGTGAAATGCTGGTAAAGCAATTTCTCAAGTTCTAAATATCCTGGATCCAGTTATCTTTATTATCAAAAGACTGAGAGGGGTTTATTGTCCTAGATCACAGAGCCAGTCCTGTCAAGAAGGGCTCCACTGAAATATCAGTTGCAGGACTCAGATTAAACAGAAACCTTGGGGTAAGCAGGGCGCCCAGGGCAAGGTCACTAATCCATTTGCTTGTGTTGCCTAAGTCTTGCTTCATCACCAATCTGAGGGAGGGTGCCTGGTGGGTTCTCTCTGTTCTCCCTTTGTAGGGGACAGTTGTTCTTTTTAAAAGGAAGTGCTTGGGGTGTGGAATTTGGCAGGCACCTTCCCTTGGGAGCAGCAAGGTTATGCTTGGGACAGAACTGCCTCCAGAGCATGAGATGGGCAAAAAGAGAAATAAAATCATAGTAAGGGTCAGAGGGCCTGTCACTTGCACAGAAACAGGGAGCCAGCGGGGAGAAGAGTGCAGTTAGAGCCAGCCCTGTCCTGGCATCTGAGAGGGCACACGTAGAGTGTTTTGTACCCTTCAAAGTGTCCATACTGCTGAACAGACAGCAAGGCAGAAAGAAGAGACCCTGGTTTGAGATACTGAGGACAACCTTAATGGGAGGATTCTTAGGTCACCCTACTCCTGCCTGCTTCTCTGTGGATGGACTGCATCTTTCCAGAGCACTTTGCATCTCTGTGCAATGTCAGTGAGTTGTCAGGTCACAGGAGAGACACCAAAAATGTACTGTTTCCAAGATGGAAGTAGTTGGAAGACCCATGAACTGCTTCAGCATCCAGACTCCTGGGTGACAGAACAAATATGTAAAAAGAAGACTGATGACCATTTAAAGATGGTTGATCCTTTCATACAGACATCGCTATCTCAGTTATAGCATCAGAAATAGCCATAATCTATTTACCTTTCACTTCAGCAACCCCTTCCTTTCTGCAATGCTACTGTCTTGCCAAAACTAAAATGAACCAAGCCAGGACTCACTCACATTTTCCCATTTTCCTCTATCCTGCCATAGATATTTTTTTAATATCCAAATATATCTTCTTCATAAATATTTTAATAAAATAATATTTGACTAATTATTATTTAAAATAATATAAAATATTTAATATGTGAATAGATCTTCTTAATAAAATATTTTCTTTACTGCCAGAATCTCAACAGAGGAGAAAGCCTGAAAACATTGCTACAAAAGAGAACACTGCAACTGCATTGGGAAAGCCACATGGCAAGGAGGCACATTCTCCATTGGCCTCCACAAGGATAAGGCAGTTGCTCCAGAAGGAGAGGGAGGAATGGAGAAAGAAAGCAGTGATCCAGAACTGTTTAGATTCAGTTGTACCAAACCAGAGCAACCAAACAAGGCACCTTTTGATTCATGGCGAAAAACTGCCATTTCAACTTAAAAAATAGCCGTTTGGAATCACAGGGAGATGGAGAGTGAAAAGAAAGCGTGTCCATGTGGCTAAGGCTCAGGAGATCTGGATGCAGGAGATCTGAGTTTTCTCTCCAGCTCTGCCCACAGGCTTCCTCAAAAATCTGGGGTGAGTTACTGTCTCTTCTGTTTCTCAGCCAAAGAACAGAAATAATTGGCCAAGGAAAATAAATTCTGAACTACAATGGGAAGTCATGAAATAGCCTAGGGTCAACACCCACACTGAATTCCAAAATGCCAAAGAACACTCAGAGCACAACAGATTTATACTGAAAGTATCATGTCTTTATTTTAAAACGCAATCTTTTGGGCATACAGCCCTGTATTAGTCAGTGGATAAGAAAACAGATGAAGAGTTTTTCTTGGGGTGATTATTCCATTGATTCCAGCATTTAATAGCAACAAAACAAAAACCAGGAAAACTGCAAGATCCTATCCTACTCCCCTGATAGCTGATTAGCAGACTCCAGGACTTGACATTTCTTTGTAGTTTCCCACAGATCAAGGAAACAGAAGTGGACTTCACCAATGCTAACTGTATCTTCTGTTACCTATGGAAGCAATGACATGCTATCTCGGTCCTGTCTGAGAAAGTTACAGATAGCAATACAACTAATGCTTCAGCTGCTAGATAAAAGGCAAGAAATAATGCTGGGGTTGTAGGCATTATGCAAACCACATGCGTGGCACAGACTCATGCAAAGCTCCTAAAGGAGAGTATGAAATGTGGACTCTGTCCTTTGAAGAGAGGGAGGTGGGAGACATGAAGGGTATATAACACTTATAACACAAGGATAGGGAGAAACCTGGAGTGCACACACACAGCCCGTGAGTTTAGTCTGGAAAGTGGAAGGGTCAGGCTTTTCACTCTGTACATGGACAGGATGTGGAGTGCTCCAGGGGCTGCTGTGATGCACGGAGGATTCAAAGGCTTGAGCCCTGGTGAGCATTAGGGAAGGAGCACACAGCGCTGGTTACAGCTGTGATACAGAAGGCAACTCTGCGCAGCTGCCATGCGTGGAGGCCTGGTGCGAGCAGGGATGCAGTTATCTGTGGGCCTTTCCTCTAACCTGGAGAAATGTTCTGCTTTGCAGCTCATGGGACTAGACTGCCTGCCTAGATCTGTAGGCATGTTAGCAGAGAAAGGAGAAATTCAAAGAGGAGAACAAGTACTTTCTTCTTCAATGTGCATTTGTGGCTTTGCAGGTTTTTCCACTGAGAATATTCCTCTGAACTTTCCTTAGTGACGGAGCCAAAATGGGTCACAGAGGTACTTGATTCACAGACCCAGAAAAAGCACTGCTATGTTCTCTTCTCCATCATTATCAGTTCCCTGTGGTACTCACCCAGCAGCTTCCCTCACTGACCCTTGCTTGTCCCTGGCCACATCACCCCCTGGGCAAGTCCTTTCCTCCTCCCAGACCAGCCTCTGGCTCATCCCTGCCCTCCTTTTTCACGCTCTTGCAAACCACTTCCCTGGTTGCATCCTTCAGACAATATTTCCCCCTCCTGTGTCAACTGCCCCCACCTCTTTGCCAGCCCATGGGCTGCCATTAGTGGTACAGAGGGGAAGCCATCCTGTGCGGAGGTGCAGGGTGACTAAGCCCTGCGGTCTGTCCACCTGCAAGAAAGGGTTTGCTTCTACTATTGCTGCCCAAATTTATTGATTCGACTTCCTTCCAGATGAACAGAGGTGCCAGACAGCTGTGTCCTTCCTCCTTTCATTATAAGGAAGACAACGGTTCCAACCTTACACTAAATCTTCACTATCTCCTCCTCCGCCAGGAACTCAAGCCCAGCTCAGTGCTAGACTCCTGTGCGTGAGATGGGATCTGACGTGAGCACCATAAAGTTCATCCTGTGACAGCTGGCAGGGCCCTGGTGCCTAGCATGGTCCCCAGAAGAAAGGCAGGAGGTTCTGTCCTGCCCAGGGAGCAAGCCAGGCAGCCTCACTGCACTGGTGGCTGTCTTGCCCCTCTACACATGTAACGCACTGGGGCTGTTGCTTCCCTTTGTGCTGGCAGTTGGAGGCCTCTCAGCATCTCCCAGGCACTGCTGAGAGCAGGAGCAATCCTGATAAGACTCACACACAGAGGCCAGGGCCTGCTCCTCTTCTTCAGCGTAGATGCAAAAGTCATTCTGGTCCTTCTCCTGCCAGCCAGATTCTCTGGCTTGGCCAGATCCAGCACTCCTTGTGCAGAGGGGGCTGGAGCGACAAAGCTGAGGCACAGAGATGTTCTTATTGAAAGTCTTAATTCAACCTGCAGCAGATGGGGGCTAGTTCAGAGGTCTAATTAATTCCCTTGCCCCCATTCCATCCTTGCATTCAGGCTTTGGTTTGGGCCGACATGACACAAAAGGGAGGAAACAAATTCTGTGCTCAAGAACAGAAGTGAGTAGAGATGGCAACCCCAACAGTTGATACACCACACATATCATGTTGAACTCCCCCTTCCCCAAACAGCATTGCCCAAGTTGATATTCAGTATAATTTACATGAAGATGGCACTGTATCAGCTGCTGGAAAAGAGAGGAATAAAAGCAACAAAGAGCTGGGCCTTGCCCTGTGGACCTCAGGACAGAAGAGCAATAATTCTCAGCACCAACTCATCCCTCAAGTCTCTTGCTGCCCGGTGGCATCCCTAACCCAGAGTCAGACTCCTGAGGGATCTCTGTACCCAGGAGAGGTGTTAATAAAAGCTGAACGCTACATGGGGAAACACCGCACCAATCAGTAGAAAATGCTGAGGAAAGGGCTGTAACATACCTTTGCATCCTTAGGACACTTGCAAGTAATGAAGGGAATTGCCCAAGATCTGAATGGTGCCACTAGGACCTGGCAGCTAGTTTCTGCCCAGGTAGGGTATGTGGGGAGCACTCTTGGGACCCATCCTCACCTCTAAGGAACATTTACTTATTTTATGCCACACACAGCACTTTGATGGGGTGTAACACAGAAACATTAGTCCCCTTGCTGAACCTCTAGGTCACAGTAATATTCTGCTTTTGTAAATGTTCAAATCCTTGCTCGTCAAGGATGAATGCACAGTTGCATCTTCCACAGTGCAACGCAGTTCCCTGTTCCCTGGTGTAAAGACAGCAGCTCTCACACACCTCCGCAGCCCTGCTTTGCTGTCAGGCAGGCCTAGCTGCTATCTTAGCTATTTTGAATGTCCCTTGAGTTCAGGCACTGCTGCAGAGCAGGGGCTCTCACACCACAGCATCTCCACAATACTGAGGGGAAAGTGAGCCCCTCATCCTGCTCTCTGTCAGTTCGCATCCAGTACTTACTCCCCTTGAAAAGTAACCTAGCCTCCCCCAGCCAGCTCAAAGCATCTAGGCCAAGTATGTCACAGAGCCAGAGATAACACAATGGAGGACAAAACCCAAAATAAAATAATAAAGAGATTGCCCTCCACAAGATTCTGCCTCTAGTGGCTTCATTGGATGCCCCATCACAGTGGCTAAGCCCACCAAATCTGCATTGCAGAAGCCTTTGAGCACTGGGATTAAGGCAGAACCCCCTGGCTCCACCACCACTGCTGTCTGTGCCCAGGGCATCCTGAGTGCAGCACTCTGGGGCTGTCCATACTGTGCAGGTCCCAGAGAGTACTGCAGGAGCAACTGGAGGAGGAGGAGGCTTTTCCTGTGGCTGCCTTGTGGCTCCTAAAGCTGTTGGTTAGGTGCAGAGCTCTGGAAGGTGTAGAGGGAATTAGACTCCCCAGTGTACATAATGAAGCTCCTGAAAAGTTGTCCCTATAATTATCTGTGTACACAGTGAACACGGTCACTGGGGGCATTGCTTTTGCTGCCAGGCTTGTTTGCCGAACCAGAGTTTCATTCATGTCCTGTTTTGTTTCCCTCCAGGACTGAGGAAGAGTCACGTCGCTGTGCCCAATTTCTGCAGCTGTTGTGTCTGCACAGGGCCAAGACACAAACCTCAGACACGCATGCAGTAGGCCAGTTCCTCTCACTGTTTGGTCCAGACCACATCGGTGCGTGACACTGGAAACATCTGCAACATCAAGGCACCTCGCAGATGTCTCCACAGAAGACCTTCCCACTTTACCTTACTGCAAAGAAAGCAGTACAACACTTCCTAGGGAGGAACAAGCTATGGTGGTTAAAAAAAAGCAATTTTCCCACTGAGGGAAGGCAAGCAGGGCTTTTGCTAGGAGATACAGCCCTGCATGTTCTAGGATGGGTGTAAAACCAGGAGTTCAAAACCATCACACACCACTGACATGGGGATGTTGGACGGGAGGTGTGAGTTTGCTCTGCCTGGGCTCTGGGTCAGTGTGTGGATCTCTGATCCTCAAAGCTGTAGTGTGTGACAGAGCCTGAGATGAGACCCTGTGGCTCCCCAGTGCTTTAGAGGAGCTGAGCCCCATGCTCACACCTTCGACCAGCCCGAGGGTCAGAGACAACTGATCTTCCCTCTACCATGCCCCTCGCACAGGGCACACACAGGCCTGATTAGGCTTATGCGCAGGGAACTGCCACACCAAAGTTGAGGCTTCATTCATGCTCTTCCAGTCCAGCACTGCAACCTCTGCCCCAAATGCAGAGACATTCTGACACTTCAGACCCTTCCCCTCTCTTTGGGCTCAGCCTCCTGCTCTCAGCATCTTTCCTGTACTTCTGCAGCCCTTCTTCAATGCGCAAAACCCACAGCAGCATCCAGTAGGATTCAGGCATATATATTGCCCCTAGACACATGCTCATTCAAGAGTACATCTGATGCAGACAGTTCTCTTCCCTGGCCCTACCTATGGTCAGGGCAGGCTTTGCTCTGCTCACCAACAGCATCTCCTGGGTAAGCTCACTGAGCAGGAGAGAGGCTGCAGCGCAGCCAAACAGTGCTACCAGGCAAGTCCCCCATGCCAAGGAGTGCCATCAAGAAGCAGTTTTCACTTTCCGCTCCAGGACTAACGTGTAAATCCAATACACCAAACACAGTGGCAGGTATGTGACCCACCCTGAACAGTCTCACACTTCAGAGAAAAAGACACTTAAGAGGTCTAAAAAGATGGCTCACACCAGCTGTTATATGAACACTACACCCATGGGCCAAAACTTATGGTGGTGTAGGCTGCAGCTGAAGACATCTCCACTTCTGGGACCACATGCTAGTGGCAGAAGGTCACTGTGAAATGGTTGCTCAGAAGAGAAGACACATGAGTAAAACAGTTTTATGCACTGATGGCAGGTGCCTTCAGTTTTACCAGCCTAAAGAGAGAAATACGCAGCACGCAACGCTGCAAACTCACCTCTCCCTTGACATCTTCAGTGTTATTATCTAGCTGTGTCCAGAAGCAACACCATAGTTTCTCATAGGCAACATGCAAACAGAGGTTAGGGAGCACTCAGCTGTGACAAGGGGAGAGCTGAACAGACAGAGCTGGTTTACCTCTCTCTCCTCCCCTCCCTCTTTTCCTGCTCTTTTCTGAACTACCTTATTTAGGAAACAATTCTTGGCTATTGCGTTAACCATGGAGCTTCTGAGAGCCTGTATTGCCCACTGCCCTGCCTCTTACGAGAGAGCTCTTTGTGCAGGGAGACAGTTTCCCAGCCTTGCCAACACAAGGCACAATCCTGAATACTGTTTTGCTTATATCGCTCTTCCTTGGACATATGCAGCAGTTGATTCCCCATACCACTTGTTAGAGCATTGGGCTTGCTTTAGGTAAGCAGAAGAGAAGGGAGGGTAAAGCACTAAAGGAGATCAGTCCAGCTGCATGGGAGACACAGTCTTAGGGAGATGAAAGGTATCAGCTTGATCCATATGGAAGAGGCAAGAGCTAACGCAGGTCTGGCACTTGCCTCTTGTACTGAGAGCCTCCCTGCTGTGGCCCTCATCACAGTGGCTGGCAGTTACTTTACATCCCTTCCAGCTCCTGACTTCTCCCTCTGTGGTGGGGAGCTGTGCTTGCCTCATCCACATGAACAGTTTCCAATCTTTGAGAAAGTGCTGAGGTTTCTCAGCTCCACGCCTCTTATGGTCCCTGTCCCAAGCCAAGTCTCTCAAGCCTTGAGAGACTATGCAGTCACTGTTTGACAGGAGTATCCATACTTCATGCCAAAGGATGCTGAGCCAAGTATGAACCAAGCCTACTGCATGCATCTAGCATAGCAGAACAGGGAGTTCTTTGCCTCGCCTGCAAAGTCCTCATCCCCTGTACACCTGCACTGAGACCTCTAAGGGATGTCTGAGGTCAATAGACAGACATCAGCCTTTCCCTCTAATGCGGTGTGGAGATATCCTCTATCTTGTGATGCAACTTTGTACTGCCCTTCTGTTACAGATCCTATTCCATTTAGCCTCAATCTGCATCTTGGGCTCATTCATTTTTGCTGCACCAGCTCAGGCCTGCTGTACCCAGTGCTGTTCTGATCCCAAACCTCCACAGAAATCTCTCATCCTGGTGGAAATATCTGTTGCTGATGGGTCCAGTCCACAGAGAATGATTCTTAGCAACCAGACTGACTGGTTAGGCATTGCAAGCCTGGTTAAATTCAGAGAAAGATTTTTGAAGTTACTCACTCAGAAATACACAGGCTTTGTCCTGTAGTGAAAGACATGGGGAGTGGAAAATCACATATTTGCATAAAAATTCAAGCTATTCACTTTCTGCTTTATTTAGTAAACTAAATGAAAAAATCCACGTGATGTCAAGCAGCCAATCTGTTCTTAGTGTCAGTAGAGGCTGACAGTGGATCCCAGCATGGCACCAAAAGCAAAGAGAATGAGGATAACACATCTCTGGGAACTACAAGCTTTATCTCTGATATTGCCATTTTGCTATAGCACCCTTTGCTCCCACAGATGTGGCATGGAAGGACAGAGTGCAGGGCAATACCAGAGCTCCCGGAGTACTGAGAAAAGAGAGCTGGAGCCAACAAATGAGAAGGGAGAAGAGATTTCTAGTGAGGACAGACAACATATATGTACATAGCATAGAGATGGGAATCTGTGACTGACTTGGCCCCTTAATCCTACTATCTCAGGAATTCCTGAGCTGTGGGGTTCAGTGAACTCGTCATACACCAGAAACAGGTGATTCTGGGCACAGTCATCCTGTTGGCTGAGAAAGAATCAGAGTTCCTCATTGAAGACCTTCTCCTCAGGTTCATCTTCATTCTAAAACACATGAGAGTCATGAAATCAGTTTTGACATTGCTCAGTTTCTCAGCTTAGTGATAAAAGGAAAAAAAAAAACAACTTAAATGCCTCCCTCTGCTGTCTATGCTACTGCTCTGCCTATCCCATTTCACTGGCACAACACAAGGTCCTGACACACAAAGCCTCTCTGTTACAGGAAGATGAACTTTGACAGAGCAAGAACTCGTAACACTGAATGAACATGGAAATTAAGTTGTCCCTCTCTCAGCAGAGACCTCTGGTAGAGTCCTGAACCCTGTCTGTATACTCTGTTCCGTGGCCTTCTTGACAGATTTCCTTCCTATCCATGCCACTAGTCTCTCTGATCCTCTCTTATGTGCTGCCACCCACCACCCCCATTCTCAGTGTCCAAAATCACCCTTTACTCTGTCTCCCCAGCCACTGTTCCCAGAAATAGACACTTCAATGAGACCTTCATACAGCTGCAGAGGTCAGTGAAGTTTTCTTGCTGTAGTCTAGAAGGCAGAGGTCAATGAAGAAAGAGACTGCAAAGACATCCATCTCTGCTCTGCTCTAGATCTAATGCTTTTCTGATATTCAGGTGCAAATGAAAATGAAAGAGAGGGTGGCAGGGGTGAGGAGGAGTACAAGAAACTGAAGTTACATTCTTCATGAGCCCTGTGAGAAACCCCATCGTCCTACAAGATCTCAGTTTCCTGTAGATTGTACAGGAGTCCTACTTTACCTCCTCCATTCTTTGTAAGAAATGATTACAGAAGTCCTGCACACGCTCAACAGAGACTTCATCCAGAGTCAACACATCCTGCTCCTCATCTGGTGCATGGAATATAGCTAGGGCTGGCAGCTGAGACTTCTTTAGTTTGAAGAATGACACTATTCGTTCATTGCTCTTCAAATTGCTGTCTAGCAGAATAAAAAGAATCTGTGATGGAAATAGGAGAGGGAACGTGAGCAAAACAGAAACTGAGAGAACAGATCCCCAAACAGTGATCATATGAAAATAAAAAGTGACATTTTTCTAAAGTGTTAGGGAAAATGTACCCTACTCCGTTAGGGCAACACTTTCCTCTGCCACTAGCTAAGTACTCCATGCAGTTCATTTTTCTCTATGTTATGAAGTCCAGGCTTACACGACCAAACAAAATGTTTTCTTTCACCTTCTTTAAAAATATATCTACAGTATGGCAGGAAGGCAGTCTCCACTTCTATTTTCTTAATAGATGAGGAAACAAGATGTCTTTTATCTTAATGGCACATGTAAAAGAAGCTGACTCCTCTACTTGCATATTATTTGGATAAGATGCTCATATCCATGCAAGACTCAGAGTGGCAAAGTGAAAAAGGTGTTTTAGTGTGTGGAGAATCAAACTCAATTGCAAGAATGTGGGAGTGAACTATAGGGCAGCAGAAGCCTGCAAGGGTAAGAACATGAGAGTGCCAAATACAAAGGATGTATTTAAGTGAGCTGCAGTGAATAGAAATAAAGATGCAATCATTTGGGAAACAGGAGATGTTGGCAAGACACCAATGTCCATACAGCCCAGCTCAGTGGAGGGTTGTTCAGAGCTGAGGAGAGAAGCTCAACAATTAATAAGCCAGGACAAGAATGACCTACAGTTTTCTGGGCTCCTGAATAGTCTTGGAGAGTAAGTCAAGCCAAGGATTAGGATTCTGCTGAGATGATTCAATAGTACAGATTTATCAGAAATGGTGATCAACACCATGATTTTATTTTAAGGGTAAGTTTCAACTGAGATCTTACAGGTGCAGTAGGATTTGGAACAAATTTAAGATTTTTGAATCTGAAAGATTATCAATAACATATACAACTATGTAAAAAATCATTGTTAAATTATCTGTTTATACTAAATACAAACCTTATGTATGAATTTTCTTTAAAAAAAATAAATACAGCAATTAAACAATTTAATCAGTGACCTGATTAGAATCCCTTGGCAGGCGACATCTAAGTCAATGAAACAAACATCCAGCTAACACACATAATTTTATCTTCTCTCAATCCTGTGGAGCCCACTGGGCCTAGCATATTCAGTGCACCCATGGACATAGATATGACTTAATTTACACAAGAAAAAAGAAGAGTTTAAAAAAAGAAAAGTAATGCAACACAATGATGTGCCCAGTTCCCAGGCTGTGACTCATGTTTTTCTTCCTTTTCAATCAAGAACACTCAAGTTAGTTCAAAACATTTTTCTTCTCTAAAAATAAACTTGGTAAATCTCAAATTCTTTACTTTATTAAATTTATGTTCTATAAAAAACAAATATATCTGCAAACTTTCCTAGGCAACAACCTATGGGAAGGAGGGATAGTTAGGCTAGTGTAAGGTTTAAATGCAGTTAACCACTGCAATACAGAAACAGGAACAACTTTCACTGGATATGTGATACTAACCACTTGCATTTTCTCTTACAAAAGTCAGCTGTACCCCAAGGACAACAAGCTAATGAGCAGATAGATTGTGGGGAACTTCTTCCAGAGTGCTAAATTCATCCCTTTGCGGGATGAAACACCAAGCTAGAGAAGAGTCACAACTCTAAGTGTCATAGGCCTAAGGACCTGATCTAAGGCTTTCAGTTGGAGCAGCAATACTTATGTTTTAGGGCTCTCCTTCCAATAAGCAAGATGGAAATAGAGGCAAGGGTTGGTACAGGAAATGGTATCACATTTTCACCAGTTCCTTCACCAGTTTTTGGTTTTCTCTATGAAAGTTTCACTAGATAACAGTGGTTTTTTTAATCAAAATTAGAAAAAAATAGAATACCTAGGTTGTTAAATGTTATCACTTTCTATACAAAATCTCCTCCACCTTTAAAACAGATCAGTAACAATTTAAAATGGTAATATAAATGAATGTTAATCCTGCCAAGGCCTGCGTGGCCCCAGAGTCACACCTGTAAGGCAAGACTGTAAGGTGTGTCGGTACTGAGGCCACAAGCACTGGAAGCCTGGTCTCCTCAGCAGCTGGAAACCAAGCGGGTTTCTCAATGGGGACATTTCCATGATAGATGACACCTGGTGGAACTGGCATTTCCTCATGAGGAATTTATTTTGTTCAGAGATTCCTAGCCAACTCTAACAGTAATGAAGGAATGCAGTGACCATGGAAAATTATACCAACAAAGAGACAAGATTCACTTTGTCTAACTTCCGCCATCTAGATCTTCAGCCTTGTCTTGGCCAGTCATCTAGGCAACCTCTACAAAAAGTGGTAAAATAAATGGCACTTTAGTCCACTTACTTTAGAAGAGAAGGAAGGACATGTCTGTCCTCCTTTACCAGTGCTGAACGGAGCCTAAAGCCTTAGCTCAGACAACTTACCAAATCTATAATTCACCAAAACAAATCCCACTTGTAATGCCAACTCTCACATCACTGCTAGAATTCATCCCAGACATAAAGTTCAATTTCTATTTTATACTGTACTGTACAATAGCTATTTCTTTCATTCTGAATTATTTCTATGAAATTGTTTCACTT
>NW_010170831.1:0-10476 GCF_000695765.1 Mesitornis unicolor | reverse complement strand
CCTGTGTTCAGTTTCCTGCTGCTAGAGTCAGTGAAGGATCTCCTGTATGGATGAGGAGCCTC
Source organism: Mesitornis unicolor (assembly GCF_000695765.1). NCBI lineage: Eukaryota > Metazoa > Chordata > Aves > Mesitornithiformes > Mesitornithidae > Mesitornis > Mesitornis unicolor. The sequence goes on along the minus strand of NW_010170831.1, from coordinate 10,414 downwards.
TGACACAAATTCTTCCCTCCACACATCATACTCCAGGAACACAGAACACAGTGTGAAATTATCTGTGCACTGTCACCTGCAATAAGTCCTCTTTCAGAAAATTTTGTACACTGGTGCTGTCTTGGTGTCTTGGCAACTTGATTCCTAGCCCAGTGCTTTTAGAACATTGAGTTATTAGTAAATACTAAGATATGGAATGATGTTATTGCCCAAGGAACTGAAGTAAATTGAAAATAGTACTGCAATGGTAGACACCAATTTGATGTTGCTTAGTTTTTCCTCTAAGGAAGACAAACAGGAAGGATGATCAAGCCCCATATCCAGTGTCTGACTTTGAACTTCATGGAGCTGCAACCTTCAGTCTTTGAGGAGACTGTATAAGCAAAAAAATTAATTTCTGAAGTTTGAGTAATTTCTTACATAGTTTACATAGTACATCAAAGCAAAATGAAAACATCAGTCATTAATTTTAAAAAAAGCAAGCTACAAAAACAATTTCACTGTAGATACCTGTTAAGTGAGATAGAAAACTCGTATATACAGGTTCCCCTGTTTATAGCCGATAGAGACATCTCTAAATCTTATCTCTCTCAGTTCTGGAGCCATCAATGTCTGACAAGAAAAATAAAAAGTGTATGAATGGCTGTCTGCAAGAGAAAGGACACCGTCCTTTCATTTCCATGGCAGAACTCCTGAAGGATTCTCAGGAGTTTCTCAAAATCCATTTCTAAATGGACCTACATATAAATTAAAAGGGACTTTGCAAACAACTCTACCCAAATCATTTTGACATTGTAAACCAGTTATTTAAGTTGCAGCAAAAGCTGCTTTTGTTATTCTGAACATCACCTTATTGAAACCTCAGCAAACACCCATGAGGTACACCAGCTGTAATTGTCATGTTATGCTCTGATACTGTGGAAAGAAAACTGAAGATGCTTATGCTATTTTGGCTCAGCAATGCAAACCCTGACATTTCCTTTCCAGTAGAAAGCCTAGACTCTTGGCAGTACTTTCTCAAATAAGCACATATTTGATTGCAGTGGGATCCTTCCAAGAAGGCTGGTGGATTCACTGCTGCAGCTGCAGCGCTCTGAGCTCTGTTCACTGTTACCCACCCACAATTGTTTCTCAAGGTCTGCTAGAAAAGCACCATATTTCTTCTTATTCTTGTCAGCTCTTGCTGGCTTAGCATCATCTGACATTTGCACTTTCCTCTCCAGGATTTTATAGCCCCCAGGTTCCACCACAAAATCTGGAGGAATCTAGACTGGCTTCAGACACTCACTGGTGCTCAGTGTGCACTTAAGGCTGTTTTCACACAATAGTCCTCACCATACAGCCTCATGGATCCTCCAGGTGAAAATCTCAGCTTCCTCTCAGGCAAAAATGAAAAGATCATAAACCAGAGATGAAGGGACCCTAATCCAGGAACTGGCAGGTAAATTACCTCCTCATGACCCATTAACGGTTGAGCTCCATGATCATAAGGGTCTTTTCCAACCTAAATAATTCCATGATTCTATGATTTTCTTCACTCTTTAGGGTCAACCACTCAGCAGCAGCAGCTCCTCTGCATCTCTCCATCAATCCAAGCACAAGTTTCGTCTCTTCCTCCAGATGGTGACGATGATGACAAGGACTTCTCTTCCATCAGAGCACAGCAGAGATGTGTGAAAGGATCAGTACATCTTCTCCTGCTTGGGAACCCTCTCAAGGCCCTGTTTGTGTTCTGCACTGGCTTGTAGAGAAGCTGCAACACACACCAAGTCTCCCCACTCTGTTCTGGCACTCTGCAATTACTATAAAGCACTGCTGGATGCGATAGTAGGTGCTCACAGGGAGCCTGAACACCTCTTCACTGCACAGCAATAACTCCTTGCTCGAAACATTGACAGCACTAGCCCCACAGCACAAACAAGCCTTTCACCATCAGCCCAAAGGCTGTGAATTATTCCCTGGTAATCCTGAATAAAAATCAGGAATCTTGCATTTATTCACAGACAATCTGCAAGCTGCAAAAAGGCGTAATCTACTCAATACTCTACTTGTTTTGAAGTAAACCTGAGTTAACTTGGTAGTCCTGACAACAGATAACTCCACTTAGAAAAATTACCCAGAAGGTATTTCCATGGTATTGTGCAGTGGCTGCTTCTGATAACCAAACTAATTCTTGTTTTTCTACATGACAGAGCAATGAAGACAAACCTAAGTGGGTACATCACTTTGCTTGCTCCTTAGTATCCAGATCTAAGACCCAAACAGAGGGATCCTAGCCCTCTCTTACTGCTTTGTAAGAGGGCAGTCCAAATCAGAATTTACTCCTCAAAATGCCACTGCTTTGGGAAAAACAACTTATTAGACTCTAAGCCCCTTCATCTACGTGTCCTGCAGTGCCACTGCAGTAAAGTGGAAATAATTAGTCAAATCCCCGCATCTTTAATGTCTATATTTTGTTCTGGCAAACTTCTAGACCGATTCAGTGGGAAACTTGCCTGCATGAATTTAAAAACAAAAGGATTTGGCTTGCTGGCAATTCATAAATTATCTGGACTTCAGTACAACATTTTATCCAATGTTTTGTGAAGTATTTCTAGGAAAATTATTCGCATTTGCTCAGAGCTAGACATGTCACATGAAGAGAAAACTGGCTGCAGCCACATCTACAAAGGATAGAAATGCTAAGCAACAATGCACTGTGTTAGAAGAATTAGCTTCCTGGGCCAGTCATGTATCAAACTCTGCTGCTTATGGAGGACAGGGATAATGGTGTCACTACAACACATATCTCATATGAGATAGCAGGAATTTTTCAGATAAATTAATTTAATTTTATCACTATGTATTCAACAAAGCAAAACACTTCTGAAGCACCCTTTTGACTTTGATGTGTGGTTGCTGCCTGTTCTCTTGCCAATGGGTGGGACAGATGGCAAGGTCCGAAGTAGTCCTGCCATAAAGAAGTCTCAAGATTTTTGAGGGTGCATGGTTCTGAGATGGCCCCTCCCCTTGTAGATAAGGATATACTTGATTTTTAATTTGCCCCTTCAGTACCACAAACAGATGCATGCAGTTGTTCTTGTTCTCAAACTCCAACTCTTTCCAGTTCCACGGTTCTCCCAGGAAGATCTCCTCCGCTGCCTCTCAGCTCAGCCTTCCCCACTGTTGTGATCTTCTGCCAGCTCTCATCTGCTACTCCCCATTGCCCCAGATGCCTTCCTATTGCTCCCAATCCTCCTTTGCTTGTCAGTTCCTTCCTCTGTTTTCTGGACACAAATTCCCCTGTAATCCAGCTGCTTGCAGAGAATCAGCCATGGGATGATTTATTACTCAGGAAGCTCTGCCCATAGAGGGGTGGGAAACAGGTGAAATTTCTCTGAAAGATCCCATCTATCCCATCACCTTAGTGGGGAAAATCCAAGAAACCCATTTGCAACTCCTTTAAAACAGCCATTTCCCCAGGATCCAACCAGAAGGCTAAGGGTTAAGAAGCACCATGACATTAATTGCTGTCTGGTCACTTATATAATGCTCCTTGGCATCTTGCACGCTGTGTATACAAAATCACCTCTCACACCAGTGGAATGCAACCATCTCCAAAGCACAGCATATGTTCATCATCTCTCAGTGCAAGGGAACAAAACTGGACCAGAAGCAAGGAAATACATAATGTTCCACTGAGGGAGTAGAGGAGCAGGATACAGAGGGTATTTTCCCCACAAGGAGGCAAACTGGCAAAAGGTGAAGAGGTCCACTTAATGATCCAGCTAATCTTCTTTTTCTGCCACTTGGCCTTTGCTCCCCTAATGCAGAGAGAAGGAGATTATGCCCTCCCTATCCACAGAAGAAATCACTGTTGGTTTTTTTTCCTCTCCTTAATGGTTCTCCCTCCTCTCTATTTGGACTTACCTTCCCCTTGAAGAGCTCTGCTGCTGCCCGATATCTGCGCACTCGTTCAGGGTGCTCTGGGGACATCTTGTCTGTGATCAGGAGAAGGTGAAGCTGGAGTGAACTCTGCATCACACCTATTGCTGTCTGCCAAAAACACAGGCACCACATACAGAGAGAGAAACACAGACAGGACAAAGATAGACAAGGAGATTGAGAGCATTCAACCTGTATTGGATACACTGCCAGAGGAACATCAATTCTCATGTCTCAGCTGCGATTTCTTTGCAAATCAGCCTCACATGCAGGACAGCTTTCTTTAAAGCAGGAGGGATCCAATCTGGGCTCCCTGTGGAAGTGTTTAACTTCCTGGCTTTGCTTATTCCTGAGACGAGAGTCTGAAGACCACAGAGGCTCATCATTTTTCTCAGGATAGTCAGTGACTAGGCAGGGAGACTGCCTGGAGGCAGCAAGCTGAAGTCTAGAGGGGCAAGGATGTGGAGAGGGAAGGCCAGCAAACACTGAACACAAGGGTGCCCTGAATTACTTAGGTACAGCATCCAGCTGAAATGGGAGCAAGAAAATATGAAGGGTTTGTGGTGTCAGGGTTGGTGTCTCCTCTCATTTCCTTTCTTTAGCATTAAGCTGTGTGTAGGATGGGGATGAGTCCAGAGTTTCAGCAACCCTGGGGCCTGTGCATTCCAGAGTGCTGAGGGTTAAAATTGCCTCTGCAGTCCCACAGTGGGAGACTTGGAGCCAGTTGTCCCTCGTCCCCTGGGCAAGGACCAAGTGGGCAGCACACACTGGCCCTCTGTGAGGAGACAGGGCTGGCACTGCTCAAGAAGCCACCACACCATCTCCAGGCACTCACTTCTCCTCCTGCCCACTTCCTGCAGCCCTGCAGCCTCTCCCTCAAACTAAACAGCAGCCAGGCCAGGCCTGCTGCCTCCCCCGTGCCACTAAAACCACGGAGGCGCAGCAGACTGGGCAGCTCCCTGCCAGAGGGAGAAGAAAGTTTCCACACGTTCCAGGAGTAATACGGAAGGGGGTCAGTGAGTGCATGCTGGCAAGGGCCATGCACTGCAGAGCATCTAGTTTTTGGCAGCCAGGGATCTACCATTAGTCTAATATTTATCAGACATTTTGCATCCCTTCACTTCTCTGGTGGTGCACAGATGGAGCTGAGGCGAGGGGGTGCAGAGCAAGGATGCAGAGCATTAGAAGACCTTATGGGAGAGGATGGGGCTGAAAGTGAGGGTGAACCCCACCAGCACCAAGGGCAACAACAGGGCTGGAATGAAAGGGGGCAGAGCTGGAGCCACAGTTCCTCCAGCAGCTCCACACAAAGGCGTGCCTGTCCACACAAACTTCTGTAAGAGCAATAAGCAGAGATCATCAACATGGCCGGGTCACATCTGACTCTCCTGGAAAGCGCACAGGGTAAGCATTGCCTAAAAATGCCTAAAGTATGTGGGCGAAACAGTAAGGGCCCCAGGATGGGGAGAGAAACTCTTGGCCGCACTCAGTGACCCCTGCCTCTGCTGACAGGCAGCAGATGTAAACAGCATATGCACTGGGAATAAATATTTACAAAACACCAAGCTACATTAGTGGAGCTGGGAGGGCTTCAGGATGGGGACTGTAGGAGACACTTTTAATTGCCACACCTTGATAGGACTCCAGAATGTCGGGAAAAAACTGGAACAACAAGTGTACTGTCAGTCTGGGTGGATGGAGGGGACCAGCTGAACCACTCAGGACTTCGTGGTCAGGGAGACAGCCTGGGTGCCAAACAGGACACCATGGAGCAAAAGCCCAAAGCATCACCACAAACACATGAAGAAAGAGCAATGATCCAATGAAAAGCCAAAAGAGGCAGTGGAGGCTCCAAGGTTTCAGAATGTCTGGGTATTTATGAAGATAACAAGAACATCCCCACTGATGTGAATTGGATGTTCTCAGAGGGCTGTAAGGACAGAAGGGCAGGATATAGTTTTTCTGTCCCCAGAAATATTCTGTGATTTTTGAAATGTTTTTCTCACATCCCTTATCAAGATGAAAAAACAGATCCACTTTTTTTTCCCAAAAAAGGACCAAAAAATAGCTTCTACAGTATTTAACTCCAGAAACAAAATGTTGTGGTTCCAAAACAAAATACTGACTCTACTGGCAGACTGCACCTGAGCTGGGGAATGTGTCAACCCTCTTGGCTGATCCTTGGCATCAGTTTGGAAAGCTATAGTTTTGAAACAGGTCAGGCCATTCTTCTTTGATTAAATTGAGCCTGGTCAGCACTGCTGTGGACATTCTTTCACAAAAGAGTCCATCAGCAATGATAAAGTCTCAGCCTTGTGGCCACTGGGGATTCTAAGACCCATTGGCTCCACAGCAACAAGCCCAGTGAACTGCTGAGATTTCAGGCAAGCCTAAATCCTTGGTCACCCTCTATAAGGGAGAGGAGCACTGGGAACCAAATGACTGCCAGTCAGGTGGGTGAGCTAATGAAGGTGGCCAACATGGAAGCATCCTATGCCTGATTATTTTTGTTAAGCTGATGAATTCTGGAGTAAGAAATGGAGGGGATGGGAAAAATTTTGTTTGGGAAGTTTCCAACCACTTCTTAAATATGCCTTCAAATAGCCAGGCTTATTTCAAGCCCTATGTGTTGGGTGATGAAGAAGTGCCTGCCCACTGGGAGTAGGTCACTCAAGTTTCGATGTTTCACAAGGCTTCTCAGTCAAAGAGAGGAGATCACGACTGAGCAGGGTCTGCAGGCATGGCACAACACGGCAAAGGCCCATGGGCAGAAGTGGCGTTGCTGGCAGGAGTGGTAAGAAATGGAGCTTTCTACCCACCAACACCCCAAATTTACTGGGGTAGAGGAACCCCACGCCCCCCTTCCTCTCCTCACCCTACTCCACATGCACAGCACCTGCTTCCAGTCCCCAACTGGAGTAGCAGCAAAGAGCTGTATGGCTTCCACAACCCCATCTACACCGTTGCTGCAACCTTCACACACACCTGGGTGTGCAAACTCTTGGGCCAGAGGACACCCATGAGGAGGCGGCAAAGTGCCAGGGTGGGGGCTGTGGGGAGCTGGTAATTACCACAGGGTTGTACTCTGTAACCAGGCGGAGCTCATTCATCCGAACAAAACGAGTAATCTTCTCAGCATCAACTTCTTTGTTGTTCATATCCAGATCCCTCCGGTCATTGTCTACCTGAAGACAGGCAGAGACACTTACAGTCACACAGAGAGCTGCACTCTCCTCTCAGCACCCCCTCCAGAGGCACTGACGGCACTCACTCATAGTGACAGCACACCCCTCCTTTTGGGGCACCATCTTCCTCTCCCCTCCACTATGTAATCCTCACTTCTGGAGGTCCAGAACCATTAGACCCACAGAAAACAGCTTACACTTTGAGATAAGGATCTTCCACCTTCCTTCAGTCTCCGAAGGACAAGGCAAACTCATGGCATAACAGAGATCACTGTTATGACTCCAGACATCCCTGATGCACTGGAGACGGGGAGGATTAGCTGACAAACTATTCTAGGCATTGTGGGGAGAGATCATTAAATAGCCTAACTCTTCACATCAATTTTGGCTTTACATTCCTTTTCAAAATCTTCATCTGCTGCTTCTGTTTCTTCTACAAGTAACAAACATTGGCATGGACCATATGGATTTCCTGGAAACATTGTGCAAACAGGAAATCTCTCCAATAAAAAGAGGATTTTTTTTTAAGTACAACAGAAAAAAAAGAAAAAATAGAAAAAAAATCAAGCACAGCACATTTTAGCTTTAGAGGAAAATCCATCCTGCCACACATCTCCCCACACTCCACATGCCCTCCCCTCCTACCTCCCAAAGATGTGATTTTATTGAGGTTTGCTTGACCTGGTAAACAGAAAAAAAGCAGGCAAACATTGAACGATAGCTAAGCCACCCAAAGGGGCAGAGTGGCTGTGCAATACCACCACAGGACGTGACTGAGTTGAGCCATGGGGACGCTGGGGCCTGACATGCAAAAGCATCAAAGTTTGGGATTTGAAGGCCTTAGATACACAGAATGAATAAGGTTCTTGGGCTGAGGAAAGATCCATGTGCACACCCTAGATTTTATTCTCTGCATCTGTACACCCTCTGAAAGAGCTTGTGTTAGCTTTTCCAGTGGTATGCAGACATCTAAAGCCCTTTTTGCTGTTCTGTGGTCATTGGCAAAGTCTTTGATCTGGTAGAGGGGCCACAGCACCCTGTCAGACAACCCAAACTGCTCCTGTTTAGACTGTGCAGCCTAATTCCTCTCACAGATTTGCTCCTGTGTAAAATGAAAGGGCAGCTCTACTCAAGTAAACGGGATGAGGGCAGTGCAACACCTGGGTAGCTAAGATCAGACAGGCCTTGGGAACCAACCTAAAGCATCTCAGGCTCCACAGAAACTATTTTCTTGACTTTCATGAGCTTCTGGAAACACCTGATTTCCATCTGGGGATAATAATATCCTACATCTGTGCTCAACATTTATTATTTCAAGAAAGTAAGGCTGGAAAATATTCTGCATCTAATAATTAAAGCTCTGATCAAAATGTCTTCATCACTCCATATAATGAGTTTATTAGCATCTCTTAATTGTGTTCTTTTTAGGTCTATCAGGCCAGTTTCCCCACTAGAATAAATCAGTTTCCTTCAACTATATGCAAAGAAGTCTCACGAGTTGACAGCAGCCCTTCCTACTACTGTAATTATGTTTTAAACTTCTAAGCATTATACGTGTTTCATACTCTGCAAAAGCAAAGAAAAAATTAGTTTATGCCTCTGATTCACTGCTATCCTGGTCACGCATCTTTGTACTCTTCAAATGGTTATTTGATTCCAAGTTTCTGTCTCAGTTCTTTTTTCTTTTCCTTTTTATCTCTGACCCCTTACCCCTACATAGAATTCAGCACAGAATAAAAGATAACGTCTGAATAACTTAAGAAAAACTGACAATTAGACAAGTTGTCAACCACATTTGAACCTGACTAGTGTATGAGTTTCTTGGTTTTGTTTTTTTTCCTATTAATCAAGATTCAGCTGCAAAAACTGGACTGTGAACAAAGATTATTCAATATAATCCAAATTCCAACAATTCAGACATTTTCTTTTATCAAATACCCTCCCAATGCAGTAATCTTCACTATCTGCCACAGCACAAAAACAAAGGATCTTTTCAATACTTTTGGAAGAAAACCACCATGACTAAGAACCAAAACTGAGGTGGGTGTTGCTTCCGATTGCAACATCTGCCCACAGCAAATAAAAGGTTAAATAAAAGGACTTGCCTACCTATTGCTCACTCTTAGATCATTCTCTTTGAATTATTTGGATAATGCCAGTGGTAAACACTGTGAGGGAAATGATGAGAAGGACAGGAGAACAAACTGTCTTTGTCCAATCTTTATACAACCTGGGTCTAGAACTTGGCCAAGCTGCCGCATTTTGTTTCTCTAATACACGTAGTGTGGCCCCATCACCTCCCCTTAGAATTCTGGTGACACACCACTTTATTGGCTTGTACTACCTAGGGCCCCTCTCCTCCTCAGATACACCTCTCTTCCCAGTTTTCAAGTGCCATACTTATGTGAGAAGGGGCAACACAAGGAAACTGATATAACCAATAGAATACTTGCTCTTAGCTTTTGTTAGTACTCTTGAAGCATGTACATAGCCCTTCCCAATACCATTTCCTTAAATTTCAGCAAACATGGTTTTATGTTCAGTGAGGCACCAGCACTTATAGCTGGAGTCAACAGAGACTTGAACTTGTACAGCGTCTATTCCTAAGAAACTGCAAAGTAGCATTTTTAATGGACCCATGCCCAAAGTGTACTTAGGGAATAACTCTGCAAATCACGCTGTAGGAGACAGAAAAAAAGTGGGATTTCTTTCGGTGGCAGAGCATCTGTAACTGAAGAGACCCAGTCTGGATCTGTTTTCAGCCACAATGGAAAAGTTGTACACCCAAGGAGACATCTTTGCCTGCCTGAAGTGACACTTGGCAAGATTTGATATCAAGCCTGCTGTGTTGATTCGTTGTAACATGGCCTCTAGATGGTTTTCATGTGTCTCAGGAGCTTTTCCAAAACCATGGAAACCCCATCCAAGTAACAGTGAACTCCAGGGAGGTCACTTAGAAACACAGACATCGTTCTTTGCAAAGAATGGGGTGCTGGACCAGACCCACATGAGATCTTAAAATCGAGAATGTCATCAGGTGTAATAAATGTTGTGTGTCTCAGTGATGGGCACTCTGCAAGAGAAAAACAAAAGACCCTTTTTTTAGGTGAGCTGGCAGAGTGACTGTCAATGACAAGTCTTTTTTTCGGTTTGCTCTAAGGAGAGATAAGTAGCGTTCATCTTCTTCTTTATCACTTACCTGGAGATTTAATTTCTTCTGTAGCATGACTGCAGGCGGTTTTCAAGCGCTTTTCCTAGAGCCTCTCTCACCCAAACGTGACTTCCTCCCTGACCTACCCTCCCCC
>NW_010170830.1:0-18101 GCF_000695765.1 Mesitornis unicolor | reverse complement strand
CATCTGCTCTGTGTGGCCCCCGCCATTCCTCCTCCGCGCAGGCGGCCCTCGGCCTGCCCCTGCCTCGCACATTCCCCCTGCCTGGCCACCATACCATAGCGTACCGTACCATCCCTATCCCCCCTGCTCCCCCGCGTCTCCCCACAAGCTCCCAGTGCAGCCCCCACACCCCAGATGCAGCCCACACAGTCTGCTCCCCAATATCTCCCTGCTGCAGCCCACCCAGTCTCCCCATCCACACGCATACACGTTGCCCTAGCGTAGCCCACTCCCCACCCCAGTGCTGTCGTGCTTCCTGATGGCTTTGGGTGGGTGTCATTTTCTGCAAGGGTGTGTTGGTCCCCAGGCGGGCTGGGAACACAGTAGATCCTAACAGGGTGGTGGTCACCACCAGGCTGGTGTTTGCTGTGCCTCCTCTGCTTCAGGCTGGACAGACTGGCAGACACCGTGTTGTAAGCGTGTGTGCCGATGTGTGAGAAGGCTGTTACAGTGCCTCTGTGCTCCTGTATCACTGGCAAGTTATGATTGGTCTTGTTTTTGGATGCTCACGGTGGCTTGAAATTTTAGTTGCTCCATGAGGGCTAATAGAGGCTTGGCGACTGCAGTGTGTAGTGGAAGGAGGGCTCCTGAGGAACGTGTGTGTGACTGGATTCTGGTGAATTGTGATCCAGGAAAGGGGTTGAAGTGGTTTCAGGGACAGCTCTGTGAAAGCTGACTGGAACATCACAAAGCTGTCAAGAGTGGGAGGAGGAGGAGGAGTGGGAAATGTAGAGGAAATACTGAAGATGGTTCCTGCATACAGAAAGTTTGAAATGGGTTTTGGCACATAAGAAGCTTGAACAGGAGTAATTATTGAAGACATGGGCAGGCTTCCCCAGAGAGAAGACTGTTTACCTTTGTTGAAGAGAAAAATAGAAGGCATTGATCAATAATAGAACGAAGGCCAGCAGGATGAATAGGAATGCCTATTTCCTGTCCTGCAAGAAAAAGACAACAATCAATGAAAATGTAATAAAGCATACATCCCACTAACAAAGACTTGGCTTTTTTAACACAGTAGTTAACTGTTCCACTGAACTTGTGTGGCTGGAAGTTACCCTTGAGTATAAAAGCTGAGTAGCCTCCCTAAAAAGGACCAGAGATTTCTCTAGAAATGTTCATGTTATTCAGGTTTCTAATACTAAAAGTTTGTGTTTGTGTGGTGCAGTTGGAAAAAATAATCTCTTATACTTTCAGGACCTTGGTTAAGCAATAGGGCTTGAGGGAGAGCTTTTCTTATGGTGAAGGTATAGCACAAAGGCCTTTATTTCAGCCTTTTTTTCACCATTGTCCCCAAGAAAATGGGCTTTGAATCTGCTCTGTTCTAGTGGAGCAGTTTTTAAGTCCTTAATGCCATCATTGTTATGGCTGTGCAGTAAACTTTAAGTGGCGTGTACGCAGCAGGTGGCTACCTCTGCATCTGGAGCTGAAGTGATTCGACATTGCTGTAAAATGATGGGGAAAGCATTGCTACAGAAGTCAGCGTTTCTAACCAGTTCGGTGGTGTGGGAAGATGTTTTTCTTTGTATTCTGCTCATTCTCTACAATCCGCTCAGGGTGCTGAATGGGTTGTGTTTGGGAAATGAGGGGCAAGGGGAAGAACGGCTCCTAATCACTGGGGCATCTTTTGTACTTTTAGTTGTCTGCCGCCTTGGGACACGTGGCAGTTGGAGCGGGAAGGGTTTTAGAGGTGCATAAGCTGATCAGAAAATAAGGTTCAGTGTGACTGGCTGGTTTGGCATAGCGAATGCGTTCTGGTTTCTAACAGTTTGACAGAATCCAGCTAGAAATCTGCCGTGTTCCCTGTCAGCTTGTTTGCCTGTTAGCTGCTAGCAGGCTGGGAGATGAGCTTTTGCAATTTGCAGTTGTGGGATTAGCGTTCTTTTCTTCTCTTCTCTTCTTGTGGATAAAGGAAGGATGGGTTGTTGTTTTTTTCCCCAACTTATAATTAAAGTAACTTTTAAAACACTTCACCTGCCCCCCCAAAAAAGAAAAAGTCCTTTCTGTATCCAGTTCTACTGCTGAGTTAACTAAAACATGCAATAACCATGTTTTGACTTAAGACAACAAGCTTTTAATTTTCGTGTGATGGAACCCTTCTTCCCTCCTCCCCTCCTGTTTTGAGTCTGTGTTTAATTGGCTTATGTTTGCAGCGATGGAGATGAGCTCTTGCCTGCTCCTTCTAGCAGAAGGGACTGCTTCGTTTTCCAGCAGCTGAAAGGACATCTTTGAGCCCTTGCAGCAATGGCTGGTGGGAGCAGTGAATTCCTCAGGAGATGTTTCTTACTTGGTCCAAGCTGCTTTAAAAGCCCAGCATTGCATGTTACAAAGTATTGAAAGTTGAGGTAAAATATGAAGTTGCCAATCAGACTTGTTGATTCCAAAGGGCAGCTGCCTTCACAGGGGTTTTTAGGCTGAAAAATGAGGAAACCAAGGTTGTAAAGCAGTGGTGAATGTACAGATTGGGCTGTGTGCAGAATCAAGAGTAGCACGGCCTTGGAGAGAAGCAGCAAGTAACCTTTGTGCGGTCGAGCTTTCCTAGGATGTGACTGCTGCTGGCTGTCCATCGGACAAAGCTGCTGCCTCTTCCTTAACAGCCAGGGCTGGGGGCAGGAGCTTTCCCTCTGTTTTAGAGCTTGTGATTGATTGCACTTGCCCAGGCCCTGGAAAGTTGAGGTGTTGTAGAGAATAGCGTCGTGTTTGGGTTTTGTGTGCTGGCTTGCCCATCTGTTCGCTTGGAGCGGTGTGTGTGTTGTGTGCTGTTCTCGCTCCTCCCCAAACTCTTTGAGGTTTGCTTTCTTGTGGTGGAAGAGTGGTTTCCTGCCAAGGTGTTACACCCTGCCACAATGCCTGGGACTCTGAAAGTGGTTTGAAATGGTGATAAGAGGGATTAAAACACTTAGCTGAAATAACTGTAAAATACGATAGTGTTGGGACTGGAAACACCCTTTTGAAAAGGTGTTTTTGGTGTTTGGGTGTGGGGATTTGGTTTTTTATGTTTGTTTGTTTGTTTGTCTGTTTTTTCCCCTTATGGGCTACTTAGGAAGAGAGCAACTGGATGTGTTTTCAGAGCAGCAGCTCCCAAGGAGGATTTTGGAAGTGAAATTCTGCCACCTGAAGCAGTGAGCTATACTTGCCTTTCAGGAGTCTCCCTCCTCTGGGGTGAGACAGGAGACTGGAGTTATTGCTTATAGCCAGGTTATCTCTAGTCTTTAAACCTCCAGCTCGGCCTCTGTGGGATTTTTATTTGTGCTGGTGTCAGTAAAATGTCTGGGCAGGCAACAGAGCAAGCTGTGTCCAGGGAAAGTGCAGTACATTATGCTGAGGGGCATAATTTACAGGAAACCTGAAGAGGGAAGTAATTTAGATGCTCCACCTGCAGTATTGAATTTCCTTTAACCTGTAGAATACTTGGATATTTGTCTTCCCACCCTCTGGTCTGCCTCTGGATTGAAAGTATACTGCTGTTATTATTTTACAGTCGCAGTGCCTGGGAGTCTGATGATACTGAAAGGATCAGCTATTTGGGGACGTTGTGTAATGAATGAAGGGTGACCAAGAGCATAGAGAGATGGTGTCGTGGCCCCAAATTTTTGTGTCTAACCTGAAATGCCTCTCTGCCTGGGTATGTTGTACTATGCGGCCCCCAGTCAACTCTGTGGCAAAAAGGTAAAAAAAGGTCTCTCTGGTTCAGCAAAGAAAATGACTGCAGCATGTTATCTAGTGCAGCAGTGAGGCTTTGAGAAGGAGACGAGATGAAATAATACATTAAAAGCTGACCTTGCCGGCCCGCTGTTCCCTCCCCAGGCTGTGAAACACGACATTGATGCTGTTGGAGGCTGCTGAGCTGAGTGCTTGGGAGCCTGCGGTTGCCTGCTCATCTCCAGCAGGGACACAGCCCAGACAGCAGTCGTGTAAGTCACTGTGCCTCTCTCCAGGTTATTTAAAATGAACCAGGGCAAAGCCGGTCACCTGAGGAGAGAGATTAGAAGAGAGTGAATTCCTCTTCATGGCTCATCACGTCTTGTCTCCTTGCTGCCAGTTTTGCTGGGAAAGGCTGGTTAGTGGTGGGTGACGCTATTTGCAGCTAATCGTCCCATGGAAGTGACCTCTCTCCTCCCAGCTCTCCTGACTTTCAGACTTTCTCTCCCTTGTCCCAATGGCTTTGTGATGGCACTGATTTTACAGCAGAGTTTTAAAGCTAGATGTTACTCATATAAATCCCCATTTAGACAAACTCATCCAGCTGGGTAATTTGATCTTACGGTATCTGGAAAAATTGGGTTGAAGTTTTGTTATTCCTTTAAACACGTGCTCGCTCAGGTGGACGCTTGGCCTGTCTCTTTTTGTAGCTGTTGGCATCTGTGAACTTCATACGCAATTGGAGACTTCTCTGCCAACCTCTGTGGTCAGCTCTGGTGGTGAGTCAGGAACGGCCGAGCAGCTCCTGGCCGCTCCTGTGGCATCAGGAGCCTTCGGAAGAGGATGCTGGGCAAGGTTTTTCCCACTTATGCTGGCTCTGCTTGCTGTGCTTTAGCCACCAAGGGTGAGCATGGTTTCCTCCCCCAGGCATTGCTCCCTTACCTCTGGAAGCCCACAGGCACTTTTCTGTAAGGGAAGTGCTGTGTCTGGGCTCATACTTTAATGAGCAAAGCTGTAATGCTGATGTATCTGGGGCTTGGCATTTTCGTGTGGGGAGGAGCTCTCCTCTCCCAAGAGTCCAGGAATACAAAGCTCCTAATTCTCCTTTTAGAAGCCTGCATTTGTGGGATTTTTATTTTTCTTCATGGAGTAGCAGAGCAGGAGAGAAGTGAGCAATGTTGAACAGGAGTAATGAAATTAGGAGTCAGTGATTTTGGGGAATTAACATGAGGATGTATATGTCTTAGGTCCGGAGTTTGTTTTCTTGAAAAGCAACAAACAAAAATAAGCAGCTCAGATGTTATTTTAGCAATAACAGTATGGCTTCACAGTGAGTGGCTTTGGGTGCTTCGTTGAGAATCAGTGTTTTTACTTCTGCAGTGCTCATCACTGCTGCATATCTGCATCAGACAATAAATGCTGGGGAAGTCAGATGTGCCATCTCCCTCGTATGCATCGCTGCACAGTTGCCCAGGCTTGTGATAAGATGTCTGGCTTCTTCCAGCACATTTACTTGTTAAAGTATGGATCTGATCTGATAAATTCTGTGTGTTGTGTCCTGTGTGGAAAAGTATGCTCCAATATAAAAAAGACTCCCTTCGTGAAGTTCAGTGGCTTTTGATCCTGCTGTAGAGTTTGACTTCTGATTCTTTTCAGAGTAACTGTGGGCCCTGTGGCAGCTCTAACACCGTTGTCCCCTCTGTCTTGGCACTTGGAGGTGGGAAGGACGAACACAAGTGGTGGTGGAATAAATTGTGATATGTACATTGTTCTTGAGCATTTGGAAAATGAATTGCAAACTTCTTCTGTCATGCTGGACACAAGTGTTTACGACACATCCTTTTTCTTGTTGTCTCTTCAGTTGCAGAACATCTTTGTAGTCGTCGTGTGTTTCTGCCCGGGGAGCAGAGGGCTTGACTGGTTCATGTGGATGGAGCTGCTGTGGGTGTGGGAAAGGGCTGCAGCGACGCATGGCCCAAGTGTGCTTGATCGCACTCTCAAAGGAGCGGTTGGGAGGTTGAGGAACATCCCTTCTCCTCCTTTCCCTCCCCTTTTCTCTTTTTTTCCTGTCCCTGCCCAAAAAAGGGGGCTGGATGTTGAATGTTGACCTATCACAATGTGGGTCAGTCCACAGAAATTAAAAAAAAAAAAAAGAGGAGGATGGGAGGAGGGCTGTGTGAGCACAGTGATTCAACAGGAATTAATAGAGCAGAAAAAAACTCTGGAAAGAAGAGTGCACGGCTCAGGGTAAAAGGGTTTTGTTGTTGATTATGAGTTTTTAAATGGGTGCGTGGGGAGGGGAAGCTGTCCTCTCTTCGGGTGACTGTGCAGAGATTAGCAAAATGGGTGGGGGCTGCGTGAGCTGGAAGCGGAAAAGGTTTTTGTGGTGTTTTCAGAGTTTAATTTCCTTAAAACGAGAAATGAAGTGGAATGGCCTTGTTGAAGGTTAAATTGTTTATGCGGTCTGCTCTTACGTGTCCGTAGGCGTTGGCTCATCTCTTGAGTGTGGCTTAGTGGGTGCCTACCCTGCCCTGCGGTTTGGTCCTCTGAAGTGTGCGGCTCTTCCACCTTCTGCTTCTGAGACTGATGGTCTTCCTGCTCCACTTGTGCTGATGCTACAGATTTTGTGTCCCCGTGGCACTTTTCTCTTGTTTCACTGCTCGTACCGACAGCTGTTTGGAAAATTGTGACTGTGCAAAACCCCTGCAGCGTTCAGACCGCTGGCACCTCTGCAGGAATAACATTGCGAAGAACTGCATTCAGATCCGAATTTGTTTTGCAGAGAGAGATGTCGTGCATTGAGCTGATAGGAAGCACAGAAACTGTAGATTCAATCACTGTGCATCTTACTGAATGCCCATCATCTAGCTGGGCACAGTGTTGCTCATGTGTGTTTGGAGTTACACGTGTGTACATATGAAGTGCATGCTGTGGGGTGGGATTTTCACTGCCTTGATGTTAAGAAAGCGTTGCCCAGTGTGAGTGGTAAAAAGTGTAAATGAGCTGCACTAGTGCAAAATGCATACCAGGTCGCATGCTTAACTCAGTTTGTTTTGGGAATGCTACTGGAGAGTTTAAAAATGTACTGCTGGGACCTTCTTCTGTCTCGTAGCCAAGTAAACAAGCTTCCACCCCAGAGAGCAAAAGCAATTTAAGAAGTAATAAATTGTAAAGCATTTGATTTTTCTCTTACTGCAATCAGTGATTCGAGCTGCACCAGTGACTTTCTTACTTTATGGCCTTACGTTATTTTGCCCTGACCCTCTGCCTCCTCCTTTTCCTACCTTTTGGTGGATCAGCTGGTGATGCTATGCCTTTGAGGGTTGAAAAGATATTAAATCAATTATGAATTTGCAATATATACCTAGTGCAATGAAAAGAGCTGATCCCAGTTGGCAGTTCTAGGCATTCTTATAATTAAAATAGTCTAAAATAAACCTTGAACCATTTTGTCATGTGTTCTTGTACTCCTTGTAAGTCTAGGGGACATTCTGAAAACCATAAAGCTCCTGCTTTCACTGATGTAAAGCTCTGGCTTGTGTCCTAATAGATGCAGAAAATTCAGCCTTTAAATCACCTACCACGTGGCACTTCTGCATTGGCCTTTTTGGGTCCAGTCTAATGATAACTTAATGGAAAAACTCTTAGGGAAATAAGAGGGGAGTGGAAAATGGTTTTGTGGTATTTTTAACAGAAGCAAAGTTGAGTGTGGTGGCTATTTGAAACTGCAGTAAGTGTGGAGTAGGTTTTGAGGAGGAACAATTTCTTGCCTCATAGTTTTCCAGGAAAGCCTCGCATCCGGGTCATGCGTGTTTTGTTGGATCCCGTCTTGTACAGCAGAAGGAGGCTTAGCTGTTAAGACTCTTTCATGGGATAGCTTTGCGTATTATTCTTTGCTCCCTCAGCAGTTTAGAAATGAAATACTTTTAGCCTCGGAGGAGATGATCTATTTTAAAAACGCAGGCTGTGTTTGCAGATGGCAGAGAACAGCTCCAGAGTTGTGTCATTTGGGGTTCTTTTCCTACCAAAACCCAGGCAAAGCAAGCCCGCTGTCACCAGCAGCACAGCGGAGCAGGACTTGCTCAGAGCAGAGAGCCCACTCCCCCTTTTCTGGACTCTGTGTTTGGATATGTGCTCAGAAGTATCCCTAGGAACTGAAGGACCAAGCTTCGCTCCTCTTATGCCTCTTTTGTTGCGACAGAAATGGGTTTTATGTATTTTTGTTTGTTTATCCTTATGTAGAAATAGCTCCTCCTCAGTGGTAACATTTTCCATGTTTTACGCAAGCCAAAAATGAAGTTTTTTTGTTTTCACTTGTGCCACATCCCTTCTGTTTACTGTTCTGAGTTTATTTTCAGTGGAAGAAGCTGCCATGTTAATGTTAGAGACAGAAGGCCTCTGTTTCTAAAAGAGATTCAGCAAAGGCAATCTGCTCCTGCTTTAGAGTCACTGCGTTACTGTTTCTCTGTGGATGCAGGCCCTGTGGACACGTCCTCACTAGCTCTTACACAGTGCGGTGTCTCTACCAGAACTGGTCCCTGTGCATGTTGGAGCTCCTTCCCTATCAAGAATCTCAGTAATAGCATTTTGCATTGCTAGATTTTTATCAGGATAGTTATCTTAGTATAACACATGCTTTCCTTTATTTTATTTTCTCCCCCTTGCATTGAGAGCAGACCCTAATACTCCTTAAGTGCTTTCAGAAGATCTGTTCAATAAGTTTAAGCCGGCACTAGGTTGGTGTTAAAGTTAATGCCTGAGCAGTACAGGGTCCTGTCTTGCTCTGATGTGCGTTATTTGCGATGGCATCTAGGCAGGAACATTGGGCATGAGGGTGTCATCTCTGCCTTCCACGTCTGGGGTTGTTGGGTATAGACTTCACACAGACCTAAGCACTGCTCAAAGCTCACGTAGCCCCCATACAGGAACTGTTATCAGCTGATCTGGGGGGGGCTGTCCTGAAGTCCACCCAGGCCCCTGTCTGAAGTCCCTGTGTGTTTTCCCAGTTGTACTTTTTGGTGTGCATGTTTCCATTTCCCAAAGTTTGGTGCTTTTCCTGCTTATGTGCTCTCCTGATCCTGTTTGGGATGTGCTATATTGCAGGTTACCTCCGGGGGGAGCAAGGTAATCAGATGGAGATGATGAAAGCTTCGAGAGTGAAATTTAGAAGTGTTGAAATGTTTTCCTTTGATACATTTAGGAGAGCCCCCCCAGAGAGAGGCAATAAGTGTGCAAGTAACTTCAGTCTCTCTTGAAATGGAAGCAATGAGGAGGAGGTAAAAGAGATGGGCAGTAAAACCAGGATACAGCAGAAAAGCAAGGAACGCTTCAAAATTTATTATGCGTTCATTGGTTTGTATTGAATTGGTAATTCAGGTTTCTAAATGACCCTAATTTGCCATATGGGAATGTCAAGTGCCTTCCTCATGGTTTGGTGCCTCGCAGTGCTGGGAACTGTATGGGCAGAGAACAAAAAGATGGTTGTCCCAAGGAGCTTAAAATGTGCAAGAATCAACAGAGAAATAAAACCAGCTGGGAGGAGTGCACAGAAAAGAGATCACAGCTAGCAGCCTAACCACGGTCAGGTTGGTGCACAGCTGGAGTAGCAAAGTGGGAGAATGGAGAAAATTGAGAAAAAATAGCTTTGTGGCTACTGGAAAGGACCTTTTTTCCCAGACATGAGAGGAAGCAGGAAGGTATGTGTTGGGGCACTGACACGGGCTGTGATGGGGATAGGTGTCCAGGACACAAGTACCAAAACACATTAGCTGTGTCAGGTAGGGGGGAAGCTGCGTACAGCAGAGTGCTTGATCTGTAGCTTGTCAAGGCACAGTGCTTGCTGTGACCTGCTCCCGGGCACCACCTTTGCTGGGAGCCTGCTCTAATGATGTGTCCTGTTGCACGGTGGGGAAGAAGCATCTCAGAAACAAACATCTCAGAAGAGGCATCTACAGAAATGCTGTAGCCTGCCCTCATGATGTCCTTTTTAACAAGGCAAAATTGGAGCTAGCAGACTCTGAGCTAGTGGTAGTGAATGAGCCGAAATCCATTCACCTGGTTAAGGCTCCAATCATCTGTGATATTCTCTATTTCTTAAATTTAATACAGAATTGCTCTTACAGTTTCAGCTCCTTGCATACAGTAGTGTTTCATAATAGCTTTTTGTACTGCTTATGCTTGTCACTGTAGCAATGGTGTCTGGGACTTTAGGAGATTAGAAGGGATAATTTGGAAGGTATATGTTAATTTTTCAGAAGAGGGAGTACTGTGCTCCTTCGTGTTTCACTGACAAGGAGAATACACTGCAAACTAGTGCTTACACCAGTAAAAGTATCAACCGACTAAAAAGTTGTCCTCTGGGACAGCTCTGAGGAACAGGGGGGCACTCATGGCTGAGGTGGATTGGGGTTTGGGGTAGGAGAAGAGAAGTAGAGCCCTGGTTAAGAAAGTTTGTATATTTTCTTTCAGAACACAGTGCTGGAAAGAGTTATTAGTTTCAATGGCTGTTGGGATTAAGGGGGATTAGGCAAAGAATGATGCATAATCACGTAATTAATGACAGTTGATGTGTAATCACAAGGGGGCAGTGTTAAGGTTACAAGTACAACATGAACTTTTAAGTGTCCTTGCTTCTGAATACGTAACCCTTGCCACGTCAGAATGCTTGTTGATAGCTTTTTGCTGTTTCAGCCTCTTTCAAAATGAGTGCAGAAAAGCAGAGGAATTCCCTTTCAGATCTTCAGTTCTGCTGATGTTACCAGCACTGAATTTTTGGGTCGATGCCGTTTGATTAGCTGGAGCATGGAGCTCCAGGTCCTGTCCCTGCTGCCACTGGTGGTCTGCAGAAGAGTTCCTCTCCCCCATGAACTTTAGGAAGGGCTTTGCAGCTTCCTCTCTTGCATAGCTCCCAAAGTGCCCTGGGATGTGCAAGGTTGCAGCTGGCTGGACTTTATTTAGAGCTAGGTTAACCACAGGTGCATCTGCTCTGATTTCATTTGCGATGTGCACTTTGTGAGCTTAGTGGAAGCCCTCTCAGCATTGTGAGTGTTCAGTTGCTTGGGTAGAAATTCCTTTGTTCTCAAAGCAATAAAACCCTTACTGCCTTCTGACATCTCCATTCAGCCTTAATATCTCCAGATTTTTAGATATAGTAGAGATGATGTAATGTGTGAGTGTATGCATTGAAACTCAAAACTTAACACTTATATTTCCTGTACTGATCAGGACTGGAAAGAAATTACCCTTCAGTACGTGCAGTTATGGAAAGGTGTACCTTGGAACAGGGATATTTTGGAAAAAGAACGACTGAAAAGAACAAAGAAAAGCCAAGTCTGATGATTATTTTCTAAATTAAACCATAGTAGTTGTGCAGCTCCCTCTATAGTAAAATAGTATCTGCTTAAACAAATCTGGATATTTCCCAGGATTTGCATTTGAGAGAGCAGAAAATGAGGTGGAATGTGGCATAAGTAACATCAAGAGCGCCGTGCCCCGCTGGTGCAAGCATATGGTTTGCAAAAACATGTGCTGGAGGGGCCGTTCGCATGCCTTGGTGTAGAAATTATTTGCTCCTGCCCCTCTGCTTTTACTGGGTGCCTGTTCCCTGATTTGTACTGTGGCTTCAGGTGAGGCAAGGCTGGGGCAGTTCACTGTGGTTGTACCTTTTCTTTTGTGTTCTGTTGTGACCTGACAGCAAGTGACAGACGTGTCCTTTGCTGGATGCTGTGGCAATGGATCATTGCCCTTTCTAAAGCCCTTTCCATCTGCTGATCTTAAAGGCTTGTGTAAGAGCTACATCTTGCACTTCTACAAAAAGGGTATCCCAAAAACTGTTAGGAGTTTATCAGGAGGAGGCAATATTGTGCTGTTCCCCTTGATAACCAGGTCTTTACTACAGCTGCATCAGAAGCAGCTGTTCTAGTGGATAGAACCAGTGGCTGCCTGCTTGTGATCTTGGTTTAAGTGGATTATCTTCCTCCAATCCAGAGGTCACATTAGAGCCTTCTTACAACCAAATTGAAAATAATAGCTGCTTTAGATCTTAGACCTTCAAGAGTTTGTTCCACTGAAAGAACATAGCTTTTCATCTGGAAGTGACCAAGGGTCAAGCTGCTTTGAAATCTTGCACATCATTGTGTTCTGGGTGTGTTTTTGTGGGTCAACTGGCTTTTAAAAGCCAATTGTGTTAAATTCACATCATGTAGAAACCAATGTTAAGTTAGTAGAATTAATGACAGGCTGGCTAAGTGTACCATGCCATACAGTTTGATAAAAGCATCGCTTTAATGCTCTACTTTCTAGTGAGAAGAGCTTTCAGCACAAATCCTTGCAACGAAGGTGCTTTGGGCTGAGTGTGGTTTTCAGAATGGAGCAGGAGAGGTGGGGGTTGCTCACTGGAGGAATGAGGATGCTCTTCTTTCCCCCTTGCTGTGCAGTGACACTTTGTGGTGCATGTTTTTGCCTGCTGCTGCTTGTTCTGCTGCTTTCCAGATGAAACTGTAAGAGTCAGGCTCTGGCAAACTACCATAAGACTAGGACGTGGTAGAATAGCCAGTGCTTCTGTGGAAAGTAGAGCTGTTAATTTAGGTGTGCCCGTCATCTTCCAGCGTGGAAGATTAAAGTACTTCCTTCTCATCTCAGATGAATGCCGTATTCATCTTGTTCTTAAATATTTTTATTGCAGAAGGGTGTTGAGAATGGCAGTGTTTCATGACCTCAGGGAGGCTGTGTTGTGAGTGGTAGAGAGATTCCCAAGTACCATGTGATTTGTTGCATCGCAGGGCGCGACAGTGGCAGAGCTATCCAGGTCCCATTGGTAAAGCTGGTGAAAGGCATGTGAGAGATGCAAGGTAGGGTTACTGTTATGCTCCTGCGTCCTTTCAGCTGAGTTCAATTGCTTTTTGGTTCTTTTCCCTGACAGGTTCTTGGCTTGTGGGCAGCTCTTTAGCAATCCTAAGTGGAACCTCACACCAAAAGGCACCATGATAGTGATGACGGACGTCACGGCAGCCCCCAGATTGGGGTCAACTGCCACCACTCCAGCTGTGGCTCCCAACTTCTCCTGGATGCCGGAGGAGGGCAGCCCCACGGGGGAGGATGGCAGCCCCACGGCTGTGGACCAGCCAATATTCCTCATGACCACCGCTGCTCAGGCCATCTCAGGTTTCTTTGTATGGACAGCTTTGCTCATCACCTGCCATCAGGTATAACCCTGTCACTCCTACTTCTCACCCTTTTCTTTTTCCCATGTGGTGGAACACATGTGATCCCCTGGCATGTCTCTGCCAGATACAGCTGCATGATGGTGGTTAGGAGACTCTGGAGTGGTACCAGGACCTATTTTTTGGGATCTAATATATTATATGTGCTGATCAAGGTGGCAGCTTTTATATGAAAGCCTTTTTCTGCCCAGATTCAGACTGTTTCCCATAGTGTAAATGGAGGGGAAGCAAACTCCTTAAAACTAGCAGATGTAAAATCTTTGGCCATCTCTTTTGCAGAAAGGTGTGATATCTCAAGCCATCCTTTCCCAGGTCTTGTAGCTGAATCTAACCATTTTGTTATTGTCAGCTGTTAGCTAAATGAGCATGGTCATCTGCTGTTTGACATGCCTCCTTTGATCTCCTGTGCCAGTGGATTCCACAGGCTGAGCTCTGCTGCGGAAAGGAGTAGCAGGAAATGTTTTATTTTAATTTTCCTCCCCTCCCCAATTTCTGGGGCAGGTGTCCTGGAAGCCAGAACAAGTGAAACCCTGCATCCTGTTCGTACCTCTCTCTCATGCGGTTGTCATGTGAACTAAAAAACACAGTGGGGAAACGCAAGCCCTGTTATTTATCAACCTGTGTTTTGTACCTGTTGGTCCGTAGATTCCAGAGTGATGACTAGGATCTAGAAAACTAAAGCCTATTGATGGAGTACAGGGGCTAGTGAAGTTCAAAAATGGATTAGTCACCGATGGATAATGGTAACACCTGCAGTTTCACCAGCTTGGGTAACGATTACAAGTGCCATGGATCCTCCTGTTTCAGAGCACAATTTGGTTGCCTGCTGAGGGTAGGAAGAAATCTTTCCGCTGCAGTATAGCATTACACAGTTGGACATTAATGCCCTTCTCTGAAGAAGCCAATGGAGGTCAGTGCCAGCGAGTCACTGTTGATTGAAACGCGCTGTTGTCCTGTTACGAGGCAGCAGATCCTGTGCTCCCATAGACTCATGGCTCGCAGGGCCCTTGTGACATCCCAAGGGCAAAGCTTTAGAGTCATTTGAACTCCAGTGTCAGCTGTCCCTGTGCTGGGTGAGGTGTGTCACTGGGATTGTCACAAGGAAAAAATATCCCTAAGGTTTGTTAGTTTATTTTCAACCTGTTCTCCTCAGGAAATGACGCTTTTATGAGCTTTTCGTGGGATAGGGAGAGGAACTTGAAGTATTTTGAGCCCTTCGGTTGATTTTGACCAGATCTGGCTAAGAGTCAGGGAGAGATGAGCAACAAACAGCTGGGGAGAGACAACCCTCTCTCCCTTACCAGGGAGAAGCAAGAGCATCAATGGATGCTTCATTAGACCTTGGAGAATTGTCACAGCAACCCCAAATGCAGGGTGAAGCTTCAGACCAATGCTTGTGCCTCTTCAGGCAGCTGAATTGGTCCGCCAAACTGGCTGTTATTAATTCCAGCAGTTGGGGCAGCAGCTTGATGAGGGTTGCTGTGCTCTGGAGAACGTGTCCTCTGCCGACGCCGTGGGCAACTGAGCATACCTGCAACTCCTGCTGAAGCTCTGGCTGTGTTATTAGGCCATTACAGGAGTGATGCTCATCTTCAGGGTATGCTTGTGGTCAAAACATTTCCCAGGAGGTGGGTATTCTGTGGGGAAAAAAAAAAAGCATCTTAGGTGTGGGATTTAATGATAGCTAACAAACCGTGAGCAGTGGATGGGGTGGGGACACTGCAGTCCCCTCAGCCGGTGACCTGGGGGATTGGCATGTGTACAGTCAGGCAAAGCAAGCGGTGTGGTTGCATGGTTCCTTTGAGCACAGTGGACAAGCTTGGTGCTCACTTGGTGTCTGATGCTTTGTGGTGGTGCTGTCACCAATGTGCACTTTGTGAGCAGACAGAGCTGTGGTTTATCAGCTCTTGGCAGTGCTGTGAAGGGCTCTCTTGGGCTGTTTCAGATGGAAGTCTTGAAAGCATCCAAAACTGACAAGAGAGGCAGAGTGTTTACAATGAGCCTGCATTTAAGTGTGTGCTCCTTCCCTCTTCAGAGAGAAGCAGCCTGCATGGTTGCGAATTGTAGGTATTTGAAACAGGAGAGCAGGAACATGGGATTGATAATCAGGGGAAAAAAGGTATAAAATACAGGCAAGGTATAATAACAGTAAATTAATGGCCTGTAAGAAGTTAGATTAGAAATGCCACCACTTCCTTTTCCTTCTCCTTCCCCCTCTCTGCAAACTAAGGGATGCTATATGGATGCTATAAGATAACAGTGATACATTTTTAAATGCTTATCACCTTGAAGCTGCTGGAGGCAATCAAGAGATGATTTACTGAGTTTGTTTTTCCTGACCCAGTTGGCTCTCCAGTTCCACTCTCTCCTCTCTGTCCTGCTGATCCTGGTCTCCCCTCTCCATCCTCTCAGATCTACATGCACCTTCGCTGCTATAGCTGCCCAAACGAACAGCGCTACATTGTGCGGATCCTCTTCATTGTGCCCATTTACGCCTTTGACTCATGGCTCAGTCTCCTGTTCTTCACCAACGACCAGTACTATGTTTACTTTGGCACAGTGCGGGACTGCTATGAAGGTAAGGAGGGGTCAGAGGGAAAGTGGGAGAGGTGGGAAGTCTCTGCCCTGAGACAACTTTTGTTTTTCATTGGGAACATGGAGAAAGCATCTCTGTCACCTACTGAGACAAAGTTTTACAATGTGCCTGACTGGTTGACCATGGCTTGCTCACTGACTGAAAAAGCATTGCTTCATAGGGTGGTTTGGGTTGGGAGGGACCTTAAAGATCATCTGGTCCAAACCCCTTGCTGTGGGCAGGGACATCTTTCACTAGATCAGGTAACTCAAAGCTCTGTCCAACCTGGCTTTCTCCCATGTGGCTTCTGAGCATGACAAGATGTATTGAGCCTTCCTGTCAGTGTTTTGTAGAGACATAGCTTAGGATTTTCTTGTGGCCTTTGCTTCAGGAAGGTGTTAAGCCAAAAATCTGATTCTACCTGGGTGTTTAAAGTGAGGTATTGGTTAGCTCCTGGCTCTTGGAACAACACTTACTTAGCAGCCAGATGCTTGGCTTTGCTCTGTTTTCCTGGTGAAATTTGTTTGCGATGTGTTTTTCTGGTCCCATCACATAGGGTAACACAGCCACCATGTGCTGGTGTTGGTGAGGTGAAAAGGGCGTTGGAGCCCTGCAGGAGAGAGGGTGCCATGTTCAGGATGAGTTACTGATCACTTTGGTTTTGGGTATCTGCTGCAGATGATACCACTGGCCTTGCATACAAGAGAAATAATTACTCTCCAATAAATGCTGTCTAAACATCCCTCCTGATCTCATCCAGAAAGGAGCCTCTACCCACCCAGCAGCAGAGACTGTGCTTTAGCAGTGTATTTTTGTGGACAGTTTATCACCATCCCCTCATTAAATTATAACTCATTCATGCGGTTGCTTTGGCGAGATCTGCATTGCAGAGAGGTTCCACTGGCCATGTGAACAAGTTAAATCAGCTGAAGGGACCAGCAGGCCCTCCTCCACATCCACGACAACGCTCTGAGATGCAGCAGTAGCAGATGGCAAACGCGCACACGTGATGCAGAAGGCATCTTTGTTTGGGCCTGGGTTTTTTTCCCTTCCCTCTTTCCCCACCCTGTGTGCATGTGTGTGTCGGTCTAGCAGGGAGCCTGCTGCTCTGCGAAACTCCTCTCCTAGCAACAGCCAGTGCCCCTCTGCCTTGCCCACTCGGGCAGTTTGCAAACGTCTGGGGGCAACCCATGCTCTGGAGTTCACCTCAGCATTGTTGGGCTGTGCCAAAAGGCTACAGGAGGAGATGAAAGCCCCTTTGGTCAGCAGGTTCTCTCCCTCGCTTTTTCTGGGGACCTCTTTGAAACAGCCTTGTTGTTCTCTGCCGTCCACCTTATATAATTCCATTTTTGGGAAGGTTTCAGGTTGCAAAGTGGGGGAAGCTCTGTTAGGGAACAGAGGGAGAAGACTTTGTTAATAAATTTTGAAAGCTGTCCTGGGCCATTTTTGGACTGTATTCCACAGTATGGGTTAGGATGAGCGAATTTCAGTGTTGCTCTTTCACACGACTCTGCTTTTGTACAGACCTGGGTGTTATTGACACTGACACAAGCAGGGGTTTTTTGTTGTTATGTTACTGTCATGAACACCATCTGATGAATGTGAATCAGGAGAAGAATTCTTTTGCTGGTGTGGTGAGCTTTGGTAGTACTCACTTTTTTGAGGGAAGGAGAAGGAGGGGCAGGTATTTCCTCCTCCTTTTTAATTTTTTTTTCTTTTCTTTCTCTGATGTCATCTCTTCCCTAGTGCTTATATTGTAATGACCACATCAGAGGGCAGGGGTCACTGGAGGACAATGGGAAAGCTCAGCTTTTCTTCCTCTGGATGCTGAGAGCTGTCAGCTCAGTTGCAGGAAAATTGCTTGTAAAAGGGGTTACCACAGTTATTTAAATGAGTTTTCCGTGGTTGGTGTTTTCCCTCCTAATTAAGGCTTTCACAAAATCATTGCTGTGTTAACATACCTAACTTTGTTCAATAACAAGGATTACCGGTGGAATAACAATATGCCAATTATATATACAGGAGCAGGTATACCACTGGCTTTTATGTGCTGTAGCATGCTTGCCAGCTAGACATGTTTGCAAGCCATAAATATCATGTTGATGAGTGTTTTGGGGAGCGTTGAGTACCTCTTTTCCAGGGCATAGCTTGGATGCTTGTAGAAGAATTGGAGTTGATGTCTGTCTCTGACTTTGGAAGTTCGTTCACGTGGGAAAATTGACCTCAGATCTATTAAGTGGCTGCTTGGTGAGGACAGCCTCTCAGCACTGTACTTTATTATGCTTTTCTTCTTATTTTAAAGTTCTTTGAGACTTCTGTGTCCATCCCAACTTTTTTCCTTTGTATTATGTCAATGGTGGAGGCCAAAACTACCCAGGATTTGGGTGTTGGCATTCCAGGGAATGTCCAGGTACAGACTACCATAGAAAATAATGTTGAAATGACTGGTCACCTGGTCTGTCATTTTCCCCCAAGAACGTATGTGCCAAACTTAGGAGTACAATCCTTGCCCTAAAAGCCTCACAGACCTATGAGGGTCCAGCAGTGATTATAACAAATAAAGTGGCAGACAGGGCACATGCAGGCATACTCCATACACAGAATCACAGAATCTCAGGAGTTGG
>NW_010170829.1:0-2427 GCF_000695765.1 Mesitornis unicolor | reverse complement strand
TAATTTTCTCCATGCACAGCCTCACAGTAGCTTTCTGCTGCTCCTGAGTTGCATGCCCCTTCTTCCAGTGATCATAAACTCTCTTCATTTTCCTGAGCTTGAGCCAGAGCTCTCCGTTCAACCACTCTGAATCACTTCAGCTCTGATCATCCAGTCCAACTGCCTGACCAGTTTAGGGCTGACCAAAAGTTAAAGCATGTTATTAACAGCATTGTCCAAATGCTTCTTAAACACTGTCAGGCTTGGGGCATTGACCACCTCTCTAGGAAGGTTGGTCCAGTGTTTGACCACCCTCTTAGTAAAGCAATGCTGCAGCTTATGTGTAACAGGATAGGCAGTGTTTTTTGTCAGAGTGGTATGACTGGAAATAGTTGACAAGTTCTTCAGGTTGGAGGCAGAGATGGAGCTGTCCTGGCTGGTGCTGAATTTTGTGTTGCCCAGCTGGTGATATCTCATCACCTTCCACATGCTCCCCTGCAACTCCCAGAACATTCTTCATGACAGCACTGGCATGTGGTCCTTGTAACCTCTCCTGGCATATGCCTTTCCAATTACTAATCTTTACAGAGCATGTGCAAATCAAAGTGTTATCTAAGGGTAGGTGTAGCTGCCCAGGTCTTGCTGCTCCTGTACAACCAGTAGAACAGTATTTCTGAGTGGCCTCAGAATACCTGAATGGAGGAGAAGTAAACTTCTAAGAAAGTGTAGAATACTAAAGGTGACATTAATATGCTTCCTGGCAACTGTTAGCTCAGGAAAATTTATGGAGTTTTTTAAGAATAAAGGCTTTAGAAATAAGCTCTTCAGGAATGCTAACAAAAAATAAATTGGGAGAGATGTGGAGGATAGTCACAGAGGGCCAGAATAATTGCAAGTAGTGAAGAAGGAGGAGTGGACAATTAAGAAAAGTTAATGCTGTGAAGTCTACAGGCTGCACATGTTAACAGTTAGCATAGATGCTTTAGTAGTAGCTGGTATGCATGTGAGCACAGGATAGTTTCTGTGCTGTCATCGTCACCTCTGCAGTCCTGCATCCTTTCTTTTCATTCCCTCCTAATCCCACAGATGGCAAAAGGAATTGAAGAAAATTTTAGAATTTTCTTATATCAACTCTGCATGCACATTTGACTTCAGAACATAGTGTCTGAGTCCTTGGTAAAAGAAATGTATTATTTACTCCTGTTTCCCTCCCGCCTCAGAAATAGCAAATTTGATTTTTAATATGAACATTTTGATAAAAAATATTTTAAACCTTGTATGAAAAACAGATATCGGAGGAATTTTCTCTTCATGATATGGCCTGTGTCTAATTATGATCACCTCACTCACAGTCATAGCATCATAGAATGGTTAACATTGGAAGGAACCTTTGGAGATTGCCTCGTCCAATCCCTTGCCCTGCTCAAGGCAAGGTCAGCTAGAGTGTGTTGCTCAGGACCATGGCCAGTTGGGTTTTGAACACCTCCAAAGATGGGAGCTCCACAGCCTGTTGTGGGCAACAATGTTCAACCACAACACAAGTAAAGCTGCTTTTTATGTTTAAACAGAGTTTCTTTTATTCAGTTTTTGTCCATAGCCTCTTATCCTTTCACTGGATACCACTGAGAAGAGTCTGACTCCATCTTTATTTGCTCTGATCACATTTGTTTATGTTGATTTGACCCCCCGAGCCTTCTGCAGACTGAATAATCAGCTCTCTCAGCCTCGACTCCTCAGTCATCTTTGTGGCTCCAGCTGGACCTACTCCAGTACGTCCATACCTTTCTTGGACTGGGGAACTCAGAACTGGATCCAGCACTCCAGGTGTATCTCACAAGTGCTGATTAGAGGAAGGATCACCTCCCTTGACCTGCTCTTCCTAATGAAGTCAAGGATGCCAGAGGGGCACATTGCTGGCTTATGGTCAGTTGTCCATCAGGACCCACAAGTCCATTTCTGCGGGGCTGCATGGTCCCTGGTGTGTATCAGTGCATGGGGCCATTCCTTTCCAGGTGCAAGACTTTGCATTTTCCCTCAATAACCTGTGTGAAGTTCTTATCAGCCCTTTCCTACAGCCTGTTAGGGTCCCTGCCAATGGAAGGACCACCATCTGCTGTATCATCTGCAAACTTGCTGAGGGTCGTGTTTGTCCATTGCCCATATCATTAATGAAGACATTAACTAGTACTTGCCTCACTGTCAATCCCTGGATGCACAGCACTAGTGTGTGACTGGCCTCCAGCTGTGACAGTGACCAAAATCAAAGTAAACAACATCCAGTGTTCTCCCCTCCTCTGCTGAGCCAGTCACCTCTTTGTAGAAGCCTGTAGAGTTGGTTAAGCACTGTTTATCTGTCATAAATCCACACTGACTGCTCTTGATGACCTTCTTATCCTGAGTATCACAGAATCACAGATAATTAGGAGTTGGAAGGGACCTCGAAAGATC
>NW_010170828.1:0-6761 GCF_000695765.1 Mesitornis unicolor | reverse complement strand
TTACTTATCTTATATATTATATTATATTTATTGGTATTTAATTATACGTATATTTACTTTTATATGTATTTATCTATAAAATTAGAATAGTCACCCAGCAGTGGAGTCGATGCTGGGCCCTGCTCTCTCACCAGTGCGGGACTGGCGCCCCCTGGCGCTCATTGCTCAGCAGAGCAGGGGACAGGGAAGCGTTGCAGCTCCTTGAGTTTTCTTTTAATTACGTGGGGAAAAGAGGAGTAAAGATGAAGGAGAAAACACTGATTTCCTATTCATGCTCGTGTCTGGATGCCACCATTTGCCAGTGCTCTCACACCCTTTTTCCTGCACTTTTCCCCTGCAGCAGCTCCCAAATACGCAGTAGAAGAGCACAAAAAAAGCTCTCCAGTGCACAGGAAGGGTTTCATTTTTGTCAGGCTGGTTTTTATGATCGTTATTGCTTGCATGGACAACAGCAGTGGTGTTTGCTCTCTGGGCTCCTCTTTTCTGTCCCCCCCCTGCTTTTGGAAGGGCCATTCTGCATGGCCCCAGCCCTGTCCCACCTCTCCTGGGTTGCAGCTGAGTGCTCTGCGGTTCATTACTTCTGTTCCTGCAGGAACCCACATCAAAGACCTCATCGTTCCCTGTTTAAGAGATCAAAAGCAAGACTTGAAAAGCCAAATCTCCTGCCCAAAATACAGCAGAAGCTGTCAGAGGAAGCAGTCAGCAATTCTGGGTTTTGATTAATTAACGGTGGTGTGGTTGCAGCTCGTGTAGCCCCACACATCTGGTGGCTGAAGGTCAAAATAATCTGATTACAGGTGTGTATTAATCCATTCCCTGGCTTTTATTTAAATACTTGGAGTGGACGAGGTATTGAATCTCCTTGCTGAAGATCTTTGTCATCACAGACCCCAAAAATGTATTTCTTGGGAAATTAAAAAGTCAGCTTCTTTTCAAATCCCTACTAGTAGTTTCCAACTCTCATCAGTGTATTTATCATCCAAAGTGGTTTCTCACAGGGTCTGACCAATGGGTGTCTGGTTCAGGAGCAGTCACAGCATCGCAGCATGGGCTGGGTTGTGTCTTTCCCCCAGTCCATTGCAGAGATTTCCGATTGTGCTGCATGAAACAGCTTGAGCCTGATGTAGCTGACCTTATTTTAGTTATTACAACTTGGCATTCACCATCCTCTAAAAGAATGCTAGGAATACACCAAAATCATGTGTTCTTTTAAACCTCGGGATCTCTGGGGTCACTTTTAGAATTTCAGGGCTTTGCAGTGGACACATTATTTATTTCCAATTATTTTTCAAGGAAGAATGGCATTCTGTTGTGGCAACAGGATGTGCACACACTTGGGGATCGTACTGGGTCACAATTTCAATTTAGGCTGATCTGCTCCTGACAGAATTGAGGGTACCAAAGGGATCATAGAGACCGTGTTTTTTCATATAGAAGCTTATTTCTGCTTACATATGGAAAGAGGAAAGAGTTTTAAAAGTATTTCCAATTTCTTCTCTTATTGTATATTATAATATACTGTTTTACCATGGGGGCCGTGTCTGCACCCACAGGGGGAGCAGACCCAAACCTGCCCAACCAGGGACTGCATCCCACACACGCCACACTCAGTGCAAAGCCCAGGGATCCCCAGGGGCTGGACCCTTCCAGCTTGGACCCTTCCTTCCCTCTCCACCCCTGCAATGGCCCAAGGCCCAGCAGACCCTGCTGCTTCGCCTGCCTCTCATCCTGAGCCCTGTGTTCCTGCATCAGCTCCCACTGCTGCTGGGGCCACACTGGGACTTTTCCAGTGCTCCCAGAGCCTCTGGTGCCATCATGGTCACTGGGGGAGGATTTTCTCTTGGTTTTGTAGATCTATTTGTACATGTCTGTATCTATTCCATTATTTCCTATTTCCATCATTATCCTGTAGTATCAGTGTTATTGTTTCATTAAACCTGTCAGTTTTCTTTTCCAACCCGTGCAGTCTCTCTCCCTTCTTCTCTTTTCTCTCCCCTTCTGGGGAGGGCAGAGGGGTTAATGAGAGCGTCTGGCCAGGGTTTAGTGGCCAGCCCAGCCCTGAACCAGGACACAGGGTCAGCTCCTCATGGACAGCAAGTTGTGTTTTGAGGTTACCTGGTGTCCCGGGGCTCCAGGTCCCTGCAGTCTGCTGCTGGCACCACGAGTTTCCGGGGACACTGAGTCCAACGCTCCCTCCCTGCTAGAAACAAAGATGTGTTGTTTATTCACAGCACACACTGTGGACATCAGCCTCTTCGTTCTGATAAAAATAATCTTACTTTCCAAATGCTCTCACCTCATACACCAAGGGAATGGAGCCCAGAGCTTGCTCTTTCTGCCAATACTCTCATTTCAGCTGCGCAGTCAATAAAGCAGCTGTGTGTTCTTAGACAACACAGAGGATTTGGGGGAAGTGGAAAGCGAATATTAAGCAATTATCAGCGAAAGCAATCACGAGAAGAAGCCCACAGTGCTGGGAAGAGCACAGCATGGCTGTATCGGGAAGCTCCCGGCAGGCTTCCAAGCAGGCTCTGTCTGCACTGCAGTGTGTTTTGAGTTGCTTTAAGACTGAGACACATAAAAGATTTGCTTATAACTGCCCACAGTGTGACACTAATCAGTAAACAAATACAGGAGTCGAGCAAACCCACGCAATAAACCCCAAACTCTGTTCTGTCCCTGGACATTGCTCGTCACCGCGCAGCCACCGTGTCCATCGGCCTGGTGACGGCTCTGTCCCCACACAGTCTGACACATCCCTGCTCTTCCCTCATGGCTCCAGTTCATCCAGCACCAGGGGTCCCTCCTCATGCAAGAAAATGATGCAAAATGATTGCCTGACTGCTAGAAGGTCTGTTCTGGCCTCAGCTGCAGAGGCTTCTAACCAAATACTGACCAGGAAACAATTACATCTCTGATTTCAATTATTTTTTTTTGCCAATAAATTAATTTGCCTTTGCAGTTGAAATCTTTAGGTCACTGTCTGCAGCTTTGTCAGGAACAACACTCTTTGTATTAAAAGTATACCACCTAATTTTTCATCTAACTGGTTTCTCTCCCTCATCGCTTCTTCCATTTAGGATCTACAAAGGAATAATAAAATTAATGCAGTAAACTCTTTCGCAAGGGCTCGGCTTGGTTAGGAACCACAAAGCGGGACAGAAAGAGAGCCACCACGGCACAGAAAAAGAATAAAAAGGTCTATAAAGTGCCGAGGCCTGACAGGGCCTCTCCGCTCCGAGCCCCAGGGCACCGCTAGGGGGCGGCGTTGGCCAAATCACCCTCAGCTGCTTTGGCGGGAAAACCCCGGCCGGCTGCAGACAGCCCCTGAGAGACGGGAGGCCTGCATGGCAAGAAAGAGGAAAAACAAGCTTGCCGCAATGAAAAGCTCAGTTTTTCTGCCTCTAAACATCAGGGTTTGGCTTTTTGTTTGGGTTTTTTTGTTTGTTTGTGGGGCTTTTGTGGTGTTTTTTTCTGATTTCTGTAAGACCAATAAATAAGGGGGAAAAAAAGCCCCCCAATCTGCCTGAAGAGCGTTTGAAATTCTCCGTTAAAAGGGAAAAGCATAAGTGTAAAGACTGCTTTTGGCAGACTTAACAACAACAACAAAAAAGCCCACAAAAGAAAGGATACTGGCTGTAGTGGAAAAGGTGTCCCTTAAAAATTACACAAGGAACAGTTGATGTCAGGGATGATGGAAAAATGTGCATTTGTAAAAAGCTTATTTAGCAAAAACAGGTGGCCAAGCCCTCAGAAAACCAGCCCATGAGTGAGTGCCTCTGGTGAGGGTCACTCGTGAAGCCAGCCAGCACCACGCACCACCACGAGGAATCAAAGGGGGACCTGGCTGAGCCCCCACCAAACCAGTGATGGCTTCGGTGCAAAAATGTGTTCCTGCAAGTGCTGATTTCCTCACTTCTTGAGGCAGAGCAGACCTTCTAACAATCAGGCCATAATTTTGCATCATTTTCTTTCATGCTCAGCGATATCTCGTGCCAAGACCCATCAAAAGCTTTGCTTGCATTCCTGACTGCCCTGAGGACACGAACCCCGAGCTGCTCTTTCCTGCCAGGATCGCTGATGTGCCATAAATCCCACCCAAGCCATGGGCTGCCTTTCGCAACCTCAGAGGCTGCAATGCCGGAGAACTCGGATGGGAAGCCGTTTGGGGTAAGCCACGCTAAGAAAAATACACGTAAGGCTGTTAGAGTCTGCATCCTGACAGACACAGACGAGACCCATTCAATAAACCACATTCCTCATGGTTTTCACATAACTATTTTAATGGCCCTGTAATGCAGCAGAGAGACCCACATCAAGGAATGCATTTTAAGATCAGTATTTAA
This sequence comes from Mesitornis unicolor, assembly GCF_000695765.1. Taxonomy (NCBI): domain Eukaryota; kingdom Metazoa; phylum Chordata; class Aves; order Mesitornithiformes; family Mesitornithidae; genus Mesitornis; species Mesitornis unicolor. The sequence goes on along the minus strand of NW_010170828.1, from coordinate 2,415 downwards.
AGGATTTGGCTGCGTGAGGCTTCCTGACGCTAATTAACCGTGTGTCTGGGGACTTCAAAGAAGACAAGGTTGCTATCTGCATGTTCGTCTTGGGCAAGCTTCTGCCGGAGACGGAGCAGGACCAGACCACGAAGAGCAGGCTGCCCCCTTACCTGGTCCTTTGAGGTGGGTTGCCCTCCAGCACACCCAAAGGGAGTGATCCCGAGGTGCTTTTATGTGCATTGTCTGCAATTAACACCGTGATTTATTTGTTTAGTGGTGTCTCATCTCTTAAAATAATAACCACAGAGAGATTAATTTACAGCTTACCTAGAGCTTTTCCTGTGCTGCACGGTAGGGTTCCTGTGGTGGGCTATGTTCATGAGGTGAATTCTTCACCTCTGCTTATTTCACTTGCTTCAGATAATCTCATTCCTGAAGAAGGTCAAACACTGCAATTTGGAAATAAATAATTTTATTAATTTCATTGGTTTGACATGGATCCACACAAATTAGCACTCAGCAGAGTTTTCTGCCCATCTGTCTGACTTCAGCAGCTGGGCTTTTCTTTAGAGGCAGTTTCTTATCGAGAAACGCCAGCCTTGTGAATGCTGCCACTGGAAAATCACAGAATCACAACATCCCAGGATGTGAGGCACTGGAAGGGCCCTGGAAAGCTCCCCCAGTGCAACCCCTGCCACAGCAGGATCACCAGAGCAGTCACACAGGAACACGGCCAGGGCTTTGGGTGTCTCCACACAAGGAGACTCCACAACCTCTCTGGGCAGCCTGGGCCATGCTCCAGAACCCTCACACTCACAAACTTGGGCCTCTTCTTCAACTTGAACCTCCTGTGCTCCAGCTTGGGACCATTGCCCCTTGTCCTGGCATTGGCCATCCCAGAGCAGAGCCTGGCTCCTTCCTCCTGACACTGCCCTTTCCCAATGGATCCCCAGGAATGAGGGCACCCCTCAGGCTCCTCTGCTCCAAGCTCAAGAGCCCCAGCTCCCTCAGCCGCTCCTCAGCAGGAGATGCTCCACTCCCTCCATCATCTTTGTGGCTCTGCGCTGGAAATGTCATTGTTGTGGTTATTTCCAGGTCTGTATTTAAAAATCATCAGCTTTGGCTGGTCAAAGAGTGGAGACACTGCCCTTCTTTCAAAGCACAGCTGTAGGCCAAGGGCACGCAGAGCCCAGCGCTGGCGATGCCCAAAGGGGTATTGGCTGCCCCGGAGGAAGGCAAACAAAGACAAAGCCATGGACCTGCTTCCTCATCGCCAACTCAAACTGGAAGTTTACAACAATTTGGAGTGCAGAACCCACAACCCCACTCCCCACAGTTTCTGCATCTGCACCTAAATCAATCACTTGATTTCTCCTTTCAGAGAGCTCAATGTGATTGCTATTAATTTCCTTGTTTTGGCTACCTGGTGCATTCTACAGCAAATGCACTTTCAGAGCAGTGGAAGGTATGAGACGTTTCCTTCCCCAGCTCCAACAATGACTTCTTGCCCTGGGAAAAAAATATCTGCTCTTCACAATTGCTTCTTTGATAGGCGATTGGAAATAAAAAGGGAGTGTTTTGTCAGGAAATGTGGTTCTTATCCAGCACTTGAAACACAATTGCAGTCGCTGGTTTAATTTTAATTTTAGGTTTCAGTTTTGCAGCGGCTGCAGAGATCCCGAGGCCAAGACCAGCACTCGGTGTGTGCTCCCATACGATACCCACCCGTTGAACCCGCTCAAGGACAGCCACAACTCCGAATACACTGACAGACCCACCCGTGGGTGCAGAGACAGATTTGGTGCGGTCCTTCACAACAACGGCACCATCTTTGGATGCACAGCACGTTTTTGCTGGTCGTTTCCACAAGACGGAAAACCACTTTAAGCTGATGATTTTTAAATTCCATCCTAAAAGAAGGTGCAGTTCAGGTGCTCTTCTAATTCTGTGTGCACACAAATGAAATAAATACACATCAATATGTATCTTAAAAAAAAAAAGGGTCACACACACACACATACTCTAGCAAAAGAGATCATGATAAATTCCATGAACTTTAAGGTCATTTCCCTCAAAAAAACACCTCAAACGAACAAAACCCAACAAAAGAAGTCCCACCACAGCAAAAAACAAGTGTGTTGTACTTTAATAGAATTCACTGGACTATTTTAACTTTAAAACATGGATAAATTACGAAGAAAAAGTGTGGTTGCTTCTCTTTTCTCCCCAGCATGTTTGCGTAATAAAGAGAAGTATTTTCAGCCAGCTCCAAATTAGGATTTATTTTTTAAATTTATGTTATTTATTAGCTTTTGTTTATTATTTATTAGCTTTTATTTATTATTTATTAGGTTTTACTTATTATTTATTAGCTTTTCTTTATTATTATTTATTGGCTATTATTTATTATTATTTATTGGCTATTATTTATTA
>NW_010170827.1:7422-10323 GCF_000695765.1 Mesitornis unicolor | reverse complement strand
CTCTGGTTTACAGAGACCACCTGCAGAGGCCGTGTAGACCGGCCGCCTTGGAATCGTCAGAGCCTTCAAGGGTTCTTTTTTGTTCGGTTGTGGGTTGGTTTTTTTTTAGTTATGAGTTTCCTGGTAAATACTAGGAAGAAAGATTCCCGAGTGAGGTGGTTAGAGATTGGAGATGGAGCCCAAAGTAACTCTGAAATCTCCATCCTCAGAGACGTTCAGAACATGACTGTGGAGATAGGACCCTGAGCAGTCAGATCTGACTCTGAGGTTAGGTCAGGCTTTGAAGCTGGCTCTACTTTGCGCAGGGATTTAGACCTCAGAAGTTTCTTCCAACTTAAATTGTTCTTAGAATTTAAAAACTTGGTTATAAAGAACTTCTCTGGAGTATCAGAACTAGCAAAGCTTATTTTCCACTTGACTTCTATCGCAGGTACCTTCAGAGCTCATTGTGTCTCCTGGTGTTTATCTGATCGCCCCCTTCACACTTGTTTTGTTGGTTTGGCAGCTAAATGCCAAAGTGTTTTGCTAGTGGTTAGAAAAGTGTGTGTGTGTGTGTGTGCAAGTGTGTGCTGATTGAGAGGTGACAGCCATCTACTCTGAATACTGTCACAGGCTGAGTTACAGTCTTGTTCCTCGGTGGGAGGTCTAATACTTTTTGTCTCCTGGTGCCAAAGAGTTTCCCTTTGCAAAGCATCTTGAAGTCTGCTTTGTTGTGTTTGTGTGGAATTGTCTTGTGGGTTCAGAAATTACTGGACAGAAAGGTCAAGAGCAGGCTCACATCCTTCCAGAGGGACATCAAAGGAATAGTGTGTAGTAACATGAGAATATTTGGTTTTGTGGCGTAAGCAGGGATTATTTGGTAGTCCAGTAGGTGTTTTGCAGCATGGAGGTTTCTCTGAACAGAAGTGTTCCTTGTGGTAATACTCAAGGGATTTGTGATAGTTCTGCTGTATGTTCATTTAAGACTGCCAAGAAAATGTAAGCAGCTAAATTGTGAAGTGCTTACTGATTGAGGTGCAAATACTGGGAATGTGGAGCTGAAATAGAATAATGATAAATGATAATATTTTAAACAAAATATCATAACAGAACCAAATGCAGTTTTATAGATGTGTGGACAGGAAACTTGCAATTGCTGCTTTCTAGGATGTCAGTAGTAAGTAATTTGGTGTGATTTCTCCTCTCCAGGATTTCAAAACCTACGTGGATCAAGCTTGTAGAGCTGCAGATGAATTTGTCAACATTTATTATGAGACGATGGATAAAAGAAGAAGGGTACGTAGATATTTTGACAATACTTAGAACTGTCTTGTGCATTTTTTTGCTTGCTTTTCTAACTAGCGTTGCACTTGAAAAAGCCTGGAAGTTGGTTACCATGTATTGTATTGGCCAGGCTGAGACCTCTGTTCCTCTCCAGCTGCCCTGTAGAGGATTTCACATTGCTTGCAGCATTGTAGTGGAAGGGCTCCTTTTAGAAATGTATTATCATTGTAATTTAATAACTCGGGAAAGGAAACTCATCAGTATTTAAATTTGGAGGTATATGGGCCACTATGCAACTTACAAAGTAGAACACGTTTCAGTTAGTTTTAGTTCTTGTTCAGGAGCACTACTTGTTGAAAGGAGCTGGTATTTCAGGAGGGCACTGTATCTGTCAAAGTAACAGAAGAAATTATTAATTTACAACCTAAGGATTCAAATAATATTGGTTTGTATGTTGTCCATTGCATGTGTTTACACATTTTCCTTAAATACGTATTTTTATAATCACTCAGGCTTTAACAAGACTTTATTTGGACAAAGCGACGTTAATTTGGAATGGTAACGCAGTGTCCGGGCAAGAAGAACTGATTAAATTTTTTGAAATGTTGCCATCTAGTGAATTCCAGGTTAATGTGCTGGACTGCCAGCCTGTTCACGGTAAGGTTGTGTTACAACTTGCTTATTTTTCAGTCTTTTTACAACTGTTGAAGATGAACTGCAATTAAAATAGTCCTTAACGTTTCTTTTGTACCAAACTTAGAGAAGATGCTGAGGGTTGAAATGTCAAGTTATGCATAAATAAAGCACAAACCAAGAGGTGCGGCAACTCCACATTTTTTCTGGTGTCTGGGAAAATATTTTAAGGACTTTTTTGTTAAGATCATGTTCAGTTCTGATGTATTTTCATGTATTGAAAAAGTCTGGCGTATCAGGTCATGTTGTCCTTGACAGTGTCTAAGAGTCAAGAGACCTCTACTGTAGCCTCCGGTAGTGACCTGCAGCATAACGTGGAACAAGTCGTTAACCTGTATGTACTTTGGTTTCTCTGCATCTAGAGCAGATGTGAAGTTCTTCAGATTTCTGATTAGCAAGTGCTAAAGAAAAGCTTACATAATCGAGGAGTTAATAAAGTACTGCTAATAGGTATTTTGGGAATATAAGTAAGGAATAAGCCTGTGGTCAAGCACACTTGCTTTGCTCTGCTGTGAGAAGATATCTCTAATAGTGGGGGAAAAATGTATGCAGTTTGCTAATTGTAAATATATATGTGTATGTCAAATAATGAGCTTATTCTGAGCAAAAACTCAGGTGTTCGTTGTAGTGCTCTAAAATGAACAACGTAAGATGAAAATAGAAGAGCCATTGAGAAGCAGTGCTGGTGGGCAGATGCACCATTGTATACAAGTGATGCCACAAAACTGTGTTTTTCATGAACGTGTAACCGATCTGTAACTAGGAGAACCAGAATTGGCCGAAAATTCTGTGTACACTTCCTGCTTCTTTACCTGTTAGTCTTTGAGTTGTTTCCTTTGTACTTTCTCTCCTTGTGAAGAGCAAGCTACTCAAGGCCAGACAACGGTCCTGGTGGTGACAAGTGGGACAGTAAAATTTGACGGCGACAAGCAGCGCTACTTCAAT
>NW_010170827.1:0-7391 GCF_000695765.1 Mesitornis unicolor | reverse complement strand
CCCCTCCTACAACAAAACCTCCCCGCAAAAAACAAAAGCCACACCTACCAACACGGTGTGGAAGATCGCCAGTGACTGTTTCCGCTTTCAGGACTGGGCCAGTTAGTGAGGACTGGCGGGGGAAGTGGCCTCTCTCATTCGACACGTTGCAGTCAGCTGTACGCCAGGCGTTCTTCACGCGTGGGAAGCGCTCGCTTTTCGTGTTGCATCTGCCATTACAGAAGGTCTACAGATGTTTCAGGGTGGATCCCAATGACCATGGGTTTAGTAGTAAACCATCTTAAAATGTGAGAGGTTGCTCGTGTTAGTTGAACCTAATAAAATGCTGAAGGCAGTGAGCTGTGTTGGAATCATTCCTAAAATGCCTTACGTGCAGCCATGCTGCCACTTCCAGACTTCTTGTATATAATGCTGAATGCTGCAGCTCTACTATTTGAACACAAATTCCTCTTAATGTGCAATTCTGACCAAACGTAATTTTTTCAACTTGAAAAGATCTCTCTTTACAGTAGCATCTTCCCTCTTTTGAAGAAGATGCCTGTGGCATGTAGATAGAAATTTCAAAGCTACCTACTCTTGGTTGTAAGAGGCTAGGAGGGATTGGCAATGATTTCTACTTTTTGTGAAAGTAGCAAATACAGCTCCTGAGTGTGCAGTCTCAGATAATCCATTGGAAAGCTAATGTTACCCTCTCCGATAAAAAATTACTAAATAATCTCATCAGGTTTCCTTTTGGCTTGAGCTTCTCAGACTTTGGCTGTAGTTGATTTCCATTGACTTGTATGTAGGGCATGCTGAATGATTCAGAGCTCCCATGCCAACAACTCTTGTCACGTGCGTGTGAAGGACTTCAAACTGATGATTTTTCTTTTGAAGTCTTACAGCGTGAGAAATAGATCCGTTGCATCATTGCTGTTTGCTTTAACTGTTTTCTGTTGCTATGAAGTTTGGACTGTTTTTCCCATGTTCAGTCTGCAAGTTTTGAATCCCTACGGCCTTTTCAGGAAACATTGTAGTAAAAAAGTGACACGGAGAGTGTGTAGTACTGTGAAGCCTTCATTTTTTCTCTTCAGTGCTATTACAGAACTGAAGAACCGGTGCTTGGATTATTTTCAACTTAGGAGAACAGCTCTGAACACACATACCATCTTCCTCTCATGCAGATTTTTGCTGTAGTTCTCATGTTCTTTTAAAATATTACCTTTAATTAGTGATTCTGGGGGTTTTTTGTGTGTCTTGCTTTCAAGTTGCAGTTCAAAGCTTTCAGCTGCTTAAAAATAATTTTCAAGACTGCAGGTTAAGACTGTGCCTCTGAATTTGGGAACTTCAGAGCGAATCTGAGTATCAGCAGATTTATTTCAAACTGGTACGTTTCTGTTTTAAGCTGAGTTTAAAAGCAGAAAATTGAGCTATACATGTGAGGGTACACTGACTTGTAACTGACAATGTATGAGGGGATCTTGTAACTGAGCTGAACACTTGTTGCAATGACAGCAGCAACCTGAGTACACAAGTACTACTGCAGCTCACTTGTTTTTATGACTTAAATTGGGAAAACTGTGAAAATGAGCAATATCCAACTTGTGTAAACCATCTTAAAATGTGTAGTTTGTGATACAATCCCACGAATAGTGGGGTATTTAGGTGAAATTGGTGGGTTTATTTCCTTTTAGAGCACTGTAGTCTTCACATCATAAGTTAGAATTAGTAACCTGTCTCTATCCAGGAGCTGTTTATGTTCGTATTGTGTAATTACTTTTCAACCTGAAAAATATGAATTCCTGCAGAACAGTGCGAGAAGTCCAGAAGTTTTGAAAGCTGTAAATACTGTAAATACATTATTTCTGTATGTAGTGAAGAAAGGATCACTATTTAATGACTGTTTGTTCTTAACAGAATATGCGAGGTTCATATATTTGTATTTCTTCTACAAGTTTTAAATGAAAACTCAGCCCTAAATTTGCCTGTTACTGGTACAGCATTGTTGAACTATGACACTGTGGTGTGCTTTTCTGGCGGTGTAACTTGCACTTGATGGTGTAATTAGTGCTACAGATCTGCTTTGCATACACTAAACTGGTTTTGGCTTCTGAAATGTCGTGATGAGTGCAGCTGCAGCATTTGCTTGTTGAACTTTGAAGGCAGTCACCGGAGCACACACTTACATCTGTACCTGATAAGCCTGTCCTGGGAATAAATGCTTACTGGAGATTTTTATTTAACTTTTAATTTGTAAAGTAGGTTTTAAGCTTTGTCTAGGCAGAGTGGGAGATTCAGAATACTTGAGGCAATGTTTCAATCGGATGTTGTTATTCTCAATTGTTTTCATGCTATTCATATGAGGCTGCTTTTAAATCTGACTTCTGCAAGTAATACTTAAAAAAACCCAAACAAAAAAAGCCACCACTAGCTGGAACGTTACTTAGGAAGCTTACTGACTGGCCTAGCTGGACAAACCCAGTTAAAACTCTTACTAAGAGGTGTAGTTGAAATTGGGCTTGGACCCCTTGTGCATACAGGGGTTTTTGAAGATAAATTTATTAGAACATAACTTCTTCAGCCTAGGGAGAAGTCCCAGTTTTGTACTGCCTTTCCCCATCATCTTCGGTGAGGATCACGTAGGGTTGGTACTACCATGATGAGCCGTTGCTCTTTATAACTGAAAATGCTATTTTATAAAATGTTTTTATGGACCGTGCTAAGTGATAATGCAGCTGTTAGATTAAATCAGTGATTTTACAACTGAGTAATTCATGGCACAAACAAAACAAAATGTGTTCTGTACTAGCTGGAGATGTTAGGGATGCTGCAGCTCTGTGCTGCTCATCAAAACTTGTGTGCTGAAATTAGCCAAAGAGAACGTAAAAATGCTTTTTATTCTGTTCAGTATGGTTCAGTACAAAGCCATGTGGCTGCTTTTAGTATTCCCCCTTGCTGACTCCAAAGTTTACAGTGGGCATCTCTCAAGTGACCATATGTATGCTCTAAACTGTAAGCAAGAGTTAATATTACCGGTTTTTGCTGTGTGATACCAAGTTACGTATGTACAACAGGTCAGCGAAACAGAGTCAGCTGAAGCGTTGAGCACTTCCAGATTCTAAATCGTGGCTACTGAAGACTTGATAGATCTTCTCTTGTGTATATTCTCTGTATTGTCTCTATCAGTTGCTGGGTTTATGTTGCTTTGTTCTTTTGGCATACTACAGTTAAACTGACTTTAAATACTTGTGCTGTTCCTTGCAGTGGGGAAAAGTGATTTGTTCTGATAGTATGACTGGTTTATCCTGATGGTTTTGATATGCAGGTGCTGTCTTATCCTGATTGGAGAAAAGCACATTACCAAAAAATGCTGTTTTATCAGTAAAGTAACTTTCCACACTAGAATATATTTTGTAAGTTTTTGAAATTGTTCCAAGACCTCTTGTAAGATTAATTTAAAACAAAAACAGAAACCTACCTATTGTTCTGCTTTTTAAAAAATTATTATTCTTAGAAGTTTTCATAATTTGTTCTTATGATATTAAAAGTGCAAGAAATAATTTGTGGCTTCCTTATCTTTACTGATTGTGTTGTAGGTGTGAGTTGTGTGTTCTGATGGGGCACTGCAGAACGGGCTGGCTCAGAGTCAGAGCTGCAGTGAAAAAATGATCTCTGGAATAATAATCCTGTAGCAAATGCCTCACCAAAAGCACTGCCAAGCTATAAATTGTTGAACTGCAAGAGTAACATTCTTAAACTGATGTTTCCCTCTCAAATTTACTGAGGTTTAGACTGCTGTCAACAAATACCTGGGTGAAGTCAAACAAAACCTGTGCTAGATCCTTGGGTTGTAAATATTTTCGGTGGGAACACTTTGTTGTGCCTCTGCTGTTTCTCTGCTAAGAAGAAATGAAACACTCAAATAAGGAACAGTTCACGTGATAACTGGTGGGATTTTTCATTTTATTTTGCTGTTTAAAACATCAAATTGCTAATGAACACTCCCACAGTATAGATAGCAGCTTTTAGTTGCTGGCAATGACAAGAGGAGGGTGCTAATGCAAGGTCAGCATTTGCATGGAAACAAACACTGTTCCAGAAACACGTTCAAGAAACAGCTAATGGCAAATGTATTGCAAAGTTCTTGCTGTGCTGGAAGGTGCAGATTTCAGTGAGGCTTTGCAAGCCGTCACTTTTTGTAACTGTCCTGAGCAAGGCTCTGACAACTGATGGAGCATAAAAGTTTAGGAGCACTGGGAAAAATAAATCACAGAGCCAGAAATTGGTCTTTCAAGATTCCGCCTGGGTGGAAGAAAAGAATAGTTAAACCTTTCTAAACAGGCTTTGCTTTTCTGATCCTAACTGAGAAGTAGGTCACTGATAGCTGATCTTACTCCTTCAGAAGGCTGGTTTTCATAATATAAATAAATCTGTCTTGTTATCTTTTGTGTCCAGGGGTAGACTATGGAAACTAAGTGGTCGTTTTGCCCTGCATCAGTCATACAGGTGCCTTAGAACATGCTGTTGCTGGAGGAAAACATTGAATTTCAGTGGCTAATTTTTGTGTTCTCATAATCTAGCTCAGGTCAGTCCCAGTGGGTTTGCAGCTCCATGGCTTTCTAAGGTTTCCAGCCAGTACACAATGTATTTGTCTTCTTAATACAAACAAAAATAAATGAATGCTGCTGCTGGGCTTAATACTTATTCATCAAGGTCTCTGTATGCCACAATATGAATTCTTAGGTGTTCAAGTACTTTGCTGTGTGTATTCATGCCAAAAGAGTAAGACTGAACTCGGTGTGAACTTATGTTACAGCTCTGCACTGTAACCTCCTGTCAGCTACAGCGTGTTCCTAGGTTTGAGCATGTAAAGCACATTTTTCTTCAGAGCTCAACACATCCTTGCTGAATCCTTGGGCTCATCGGGATGGAATGATCCACAGGGGCAGTGTGAGCTCTTCTGTGTAACTGAATTGATTTAGGAGGCTCAAATTCCTAATGGACTGAAGTTTTGCTACTCTGAAAGGCTTGATTTTGCTGTATGTCTCCCAGTCCTGGGGCAGCGCTGCTTAGTAGGGCAGTCTAACCTGGTTTCAGAGGGTTCCTGGTTCCAGCTGAACTCTATGGATGGTGCCTTCATTGGAGACTCTTCAAGAAACAGAGAGCTTCGTTCAAGTGGAGGGGTCTGTCTTTAATTGGAGTCCCATAGGACTCTATAAATATCCCATGGTGCACTTGCCTCTTTGATTTGTGATGTAACAGATTTTAAACCAGTTTGGGGACTGTAAAAAAAATGGTGCTGGGTGTTTACGGGAAAAAGATAAATGTGAAAAAACAGTGCACTGAAAAATAGTTAGAAATTCTGCATCATCTTGATAGTAATAACTCAAACAAGAGGTTTATCATTCTATGACTCTAAATGGAATTACAATTTGTGTAATGGTCTTGGGTTTCTTTCTGGTCTTCTCTGGACCCCATCCCTATACCACCAGGCAGCATCTCTATACAAAATTCTGAAAAATTATCTGCTAGACACACCATGAGTATTGGAAATGTGAGAAGTGAATAAACACCTGTATGTAGCCAGTCACATTTGTATATTTAAGTATTTTTAGATGCATACTGTATTTAAGCATTTCTCTATATATAGTATATGTCTTGTTCCACTGTAAGCTGTCTCTAATGCATGATGTTGTTAGGTTATTGAAGCATCTGGTTGAACTGTAACTGTAAGAACAGATGGACTGATGTAAACCACAAGTGACCACAGTTCACTGAGAGCTGTGTTTCTTTCAGGTGTTGAAAGGTACAGATAGAACAGCAGATAACTAGAATTAGATGTTTTGTTAGCGACTTGGCTGGAGGTCTTGTGCTTTCCTTATTTGTGAACTGTGTAATGAAGGGTAATGTTTTCACAAGGACAGCTCTGGTTTTTTAGGTAGGACCTGAGTACAGTGTGCTGCACATACTTTGCATTTCAGGGGGAGAAGAGAAACAGATGGAGTATGAAGATGTGTAGTCGGTGTGTTTTGTTGGACACTGCCCCAGAGGAACTGCCACAGCCACCTTTCAGATTGGGCTATAGGATGAAGCAGTGCAAAGCAGTTAGCAACCAGCTAAATAAAATGAAATAAATAAATGTGTTAAGCACACATTTAGTGTCCAGCATTGAAGGCTTAATTTGTGCAGATCTCTCATACTCAGAAGACTGCAAGAGTCCATCCCCTATTCCTGTCTTTCAGCAGGAGCAGTTGGCACCGGAGTTCCCAAATATTTTCACATCTACTGCTACAATGCTGGCGTATGGTACTGTTGCATATACCCCCACTGAAATGGTTTCTGGAGCTTTATTTTTCTCCCTGCCTCACACTTCCAATTATGAAAATGTCTAGTGTTTCACAAGGTCCTGGTTGGTATCTAATACTACTTCGTAATTTGGTCTGGATATTGCAGTAGTTTATACAGTGACGAGGTTGACTTGGTGCGAGTCCTTTCAAGGATTTGGTTTTGTTCTTAAACTCATCACTTCTGGTATCCAGGTCACAGTGATTCCTCATTACGTTATAGTAAAGATAGGAAGATTCAGTAGTTGCTAAATATAAGAACAACTTAAAACTGTTTTGCCATTGGAAAGAATATACGTGAGTGTTATAGAGGAAATGGAAGTATGACATGAAAATCTCTCCTCCTCTGAAGTTAACATGAAAGCTGCTTTTTCCTGCTATGTGGTTTGGATAAAATCCAGGTAGTGAGTTGTATTGTGTAGTGCAGCATTCCTTGGGAAGGTATTTGTTCCTTGGAAATGTTCATTAAATCTTTATCTGAAAAAAACCCACCCCAAACCAATGTGGTTAGAGTATCTGAACCAACTTTTGCCTGCCTAGGTTGTTTTGTAGAAGGCATAAGCTGTGTGTAGTTTTAATCTTAAGGTTTAACTTGTACAAAAATATTCTTGGAATCACGCATCTCTCTGTGTGGAAGGATGTTATCGATGGCTTGAAGTTACTGTGCACTGGCAAAGCCACAGTACCAAGATGAGATATTGATGCTTCCCTCATGGGAACAGCTTCAGTTTCTAAGCTTTTTGTTTTGATAAATGCTTCCAGATAAGCCAAAACAATCTTGCTTTGACAGAATGAGCCCTGACCTTTCCAGTTCATTGTACCTGGCATAAGTACCAATGCTCCAAAGGGTGCATAACACAACAATAACGGAGCTGCTTTTAATTATGTGAAATGCTGCCTGCAGTAAAATAGCATTGTGGTCAGATAACAAAGTGGAATACAAACTGATTTTAGAGAGGCTGTTAAACTAAGATCTAAAGCTGACTGATGAAAGAGGTCTCTGTACGTACGTCATGCAGGTGTTTATTGTAGAAAAGCGATACAGAGCAATCCAAAAAAGCCCATGCT
>NW_010170826.1:0-13850 GCF_000695765.1 Mesitornis unicolor | reverse complement strand
GTTTGTTTTTTTTTTTTTTTTAGAAAAATCTGAGGTATACTTTAGTGATGTACTTGACTTTTGGGGAGGATAAAGCTCCATGAGGCGATTCGTCAGCATTGCGCTGACGGGGGGTGGGGGAGGCAGGCAGGGCAGGGGAATGTGTCCTCACCTGCCCGGCTTCTCTCCGACGAGCTCCAGGGCTGCCTTTGCGCCTCCGCTGCTGTGCCGCCCTGCTTTACCTTGTAGAAGGGCAAAGAGGTGGTTATGTATGCTAAACATGGTAAATTACATCAGCTTGCATTTGAGTTCCTCTTGGCCTCCTTAATGTCTGTTCGGTTGTTTTACAAAATACAGTGCTTTTCTGCTTGCTTTTGGGGAAGCTTTAAAGCCTAGGGAGGTGGGCATCTCTGGCCTTCTGAGAGGGTGCAGAGGGAACCATCCTTTCTTAGATACCATGAGCAGCGCTGAGGGTCCTCATTGCTCTTCCAGTTGTACCTTCAGTGGCTTGGTCAAAAACACTGGCTCGTGTGCCTCAAAGGTTGAGGTTCTTGGTGCTTGGCTGTCTTAGACCTCATGTTAGGTCAGGAACACATCTGGATGCTGCTGTTACTGATAATTAAACCAAGCTTGCTGCCAGGGTGGTGAGGATGCACCCCTGAACTTGCCACCTCAGTGCTGGAGAGGAGTGTGGACAGCCAGTGAGTCACTGCCACCCAATATGGTTGGGCTTGATGATCTTAAAGATCTTTTCCACCAAATGCTTCTAATATTTGAGCTGCTCAGTATCTCAGCACATGAGGAGAGGCAGTTGGGTGCATGACACCATGAGCCATTAATGCAGGCGTGGATCAACATTAGCTCTGCAGAAGTGATGGGGGAAAAAAAAGCTGGAGGAACTTGGCAGAGTATGCAAGCCCTTTCTTCGTTAGGCAGGTTGTATAGATAATTTTTCAACGTTGACTGTGGACTCAGCAGTTCATTCTAAATATGGAAGCAGTCCCTTTACCAGAAATGAAAATGTTAATCTTCTTTCTTTTTTTTTAAAAAAAGGAGTTTGGGCGGTGATTTGGCTTTCCTCTTGCTGTTGAGGAAATGATTCCAAATTCTTGCAACACGATTACTGGGAAAAGGCAGCCTCTGTGCCCACAACCAGTATCAGCATAGCTCTGGACTGAATTTTTTTCTTCATCTTATGCCAAGTAGGACTTGCAGACTTCTAGAGTGTGTCTGGTTTGAGCTTGCATCCTGATTATTGAGCTGGCTGTAACAAACTGTGGAGTAAGGGGTTATTGCAAATGAATAGTTAGTGAAGTTATTGTGGAAAATTTTATCTTTAGCTATTAAAATACAACACGTTTGCAGGTTAAGCAGTTTGAGATGGGAAGGTTTGGAATCTGTATGTCAAAGGCTGGAGACACCCACGTAATGAAGTATTCTGTAGCACTTCAAAAGACGAAAAGCAGTGGAAGAAACACCTGCCAGCCTTCGCGTGTGTGTGTCATCCTCGCAAGCCTGCCCTGAAATCAGAAAATTTGACTGAGGCAGAAGCTAAAGATCAAGTGGGTCGTTTGTCTGCAGCCTGAAAGCGAAGAGGAAATGTTGGGATGATCCAGTGCTTGGTCTGATGAAGTGTTACTGAGCAGGGGATCCTCTGCCTGTGGGGCGCTGCGGATGAAGGGTTGTGGGAAGAAACACTACTCAAACCCATTAACCCCCAAACCCATTAACCTGATTCGAAATCCCATCCCCAGATAAGAGACATCAGAAGATAAGATAGTGTTTTAGCACTGCTTTAAAGTCTTGGTAATCTATTTTTTACAAGTCTTTGGCCTGGTCCTCTGCTGAATTAGAATACATGTCTTCATGACATTTTTAAAGCAGGGCTAGATCTAGTTAACTTTAAAATAAGTCTGATTAACTGCCAAATACTAATGGAAAATAATGTCCGTTGCAACTTGAGGGAGGTAAGGGCTCGAGCTATTTGAGGTATTTCAGTATCTCTTGGGGGGAAGGATGCTATTTAGCTGACTTTGATTGCAGTATCCTGCAGCTACTTTCAAGGTGACTTGATCAGTATTTAGTATCCATCTTTTACTGTTTTCTGGCTGGGAGCATGCAACAGGCTGCTGTGCAAATTAGTCCCTAACTTGAGTTAAAGTAAATGTCAGGTTTTGCATCAAACCCCAGGATGCTGCTACTTTGAGTGGGGTTTTTTTTTTGCTCCCTGAGAAAATGAGAAAAGCTGTAGGCATGGGTTAAAATAATCTTGTGTTAGAGTGAGGACAGGCCCTGCTGTTGTGGTTTTTGGTTTACAATCCTTTCTATAATAATGTGTTTTTTGCTAAAGGACTCCTTAAGTACAAAACGTAGAGAGTCATGCAATTGATAGAACACTTCAAAGCTAGCTGGAAATTCATTTGGAAGTTTTTTTGTTTTGGGTATGCCTATAGAAATATGGGACAAAACAGCCTTACAAGTAAGAGTGGAACGGGAAGATTCATTATTCAAATATTTTCTGGTACTGTCTAGTTCTGCGAGTCATTATGAGGATTTAAATTAGCCACAGCGTTAAGGAAAGCACTTGCCAACTTGAATTTCAATTGCTTTTTGGATTACCAACCCTCTCTTCAAAGCAGGAATGTCTGGTTGCAATCTAACTACACCATAAATTATTCTGCTCTGTGGTAATGTGTGGCAGCCTTGAGCTGCTTGGGAGCTGTGTGCTCATTTTGCTAGGGAGACTATTTGAAATTTCTTCAGGTGAAAGCTTCATCTTGTAGTTTCACGGACACTGTGTAGAGTAATTCTATATTAGATGTATTTATCTACCATAGGCATTGTCATTACTGAGTTTTTGGCTTCTTCCATTAGAAGTGACTGCTTTGATATTTATATTTCTTGCTGTACAACAGCAGCTGTGGTATAGAAATCACATACCATTAATTAGGTATACATACCCGTGTCTCCCTAAAACATATTCTAGTTTGGTTTTTTTTATTGGTTGAGCTGTGGAAACTGTACTGGATACTCCAGTAAAATAATTCTCAACAGGGCCAGAAATACTTAGGCATTGCAGAGGATTAGCATATAATTAAATCCAGAAGGGCCTTGGATCTTTATTTCGAGTTAGCTTTGCTGTGTTTTGAATGTGTACAATGTGTTCAGTGTCCGTATAGAAACATTTTCCCCAAGTTCAAGTTACAATTTCCCCAAGTTCTCTGGTAGTAAGCATTGCAAAGGAAATGTCAAATTTCTGCCTTTGCCATCTAGTTTGCTTGCAAGTTGGCTGCGTTGAGCCATGTGAGTTATTTTCATGGCAGAGTAACAGTAAGTAATCTTTATAGGTTTGGTTTTTTCCCATTTAGAGAGGAAATAATTAGACTTGGTAACTGGGAATGCCAAGTCACCTACGTTTTCTGTTTGAGGAGCTGTCAATATTGTGATGTACACGTGCTTGGAGATGACACATTCTGTCAGATTCAGTATCCAAAAATCACCTGCATTTTGTCCCAAACAGCCAGGATGACTTTGGAAAGGGGAAAAACCATCAGCAATGAGTCAAGCTACTTGGAGCAGCCACCGTGGTATTTGATGTGTTTTCTGTGGAGCTGATAATTAGTGAGCCCAAGGCTTTGGGAGTGAGAATGCTGCTGCTCAACTCCTGTTCTTTCAGTTGACTGGAGTCCAAAAGGCTACAAAGACGGATGCCTGATGGCTGCTTGGTGGTGTGGGTAAATAATAAAGTCCTGGCTGTTACTCAGGGCAAGGGGAGGCTGAACAGGAGCTGCTCGGGTTCAGCTCCAGAGGTGGGACCTGAAGCCCTGTTTGTCTGCAAGACCCAAAGCCACCACCACCACCAAACAGGGCTCCAGCTCTCTGTTTTAGCAGCTTAGAGTAGTATTAATCCAACAAAACTATTAAATAGGCTTTAACTTATTTAAGATAACATATAAATCTAAGCTTTGGTTATCTTCTGTTGACCAAAGCCCGACCATGCTGCTGGTGAGGGGTTTTATTTCAGTTGAAAAGCTGAGCCAGTGTTGTACTTTGCATGAAACATAAGGTTTGAAAAGTACCCCTTCCTTAATGCTCAAATTGGTTTGGCTTAAATTATTTAAGATGCCAAACAGATTAAAAAAGGAGGAATGCAGCTGGATTATGCTTCCACCATAAAGATGAACTATGAATTATAAGCAATTCCTTGATAAAACAAAAATTATCCATGCTGTCCTTGACAAAAATGTTTTTATTTGTAGGAACAGAATCGCAAGCACAAATAGGCTTTTATTTTAATACTTTCTTTCACAAATACCATAGCTGCAGCTCTCTGCATTCTCCTTCTGTTTTCTAGGGTTGGCATGGCTTCAAATCTGCAGACTTAACTTGAGAGGGGGGAAAAAAAAGAGCGAGCAGCCTCGCTGGGCTGTGCTGGAGTTGTCTGTTCAGACTTGAGGCTCATTCCTGAGATTCCTGGCTTCTGAGGGTTTCTCTGGGCGAAGGGAAGAAATGCCCGGGTTGAATGGGGATTGAATAGGCTCGCACAGCGAGGGCCGCAGCCCCTCTTTATTTGCGCAGGAATAAAGGTTCAGTGATTGCTGCTGAATGGGACCAGGAAATTTCCTTTGTTGGTGCTGCAGCCCTGAGCGGTTGAAATGGTTCCCCCGAAGAAAAGGAGGTGTCAAATATTCCTCCCAGCTTGCACCCGCACAGAAGGGCTGCCCAGAAAAAAAGCACACTTCTTCTAGCTCAGCATCTTTAATGTGAGAGCTTCAGAAGGGGAAAAAAAAACCCACCTAAACCCCTTCAAAACAAACAGGACTCTGAGGGCTGGAGGTGGTGACTGTATGTATACATAAATACGTGCTGGTGGACATATATGGTGTGGTGTATCCCTTCAAGACTGGTGAGTGAGGAGATAGGTATGTGTCTGAGGAATTAGTTTCTGGGTGAGGCTTTTTTGAGGCTCCTTTCTAGCCAAGCAATAATGAGCTCCAATCCTGCCCTTACTTGCTAGAGCTATGCAGAGCAATGTGCTAGCCAGGCTGTGGCTCTCACTAGCCCTGCAGGCTGGCAACTGGGCTGTGCTTTGCCTCCTTGGATGCTGCAGGTGGCTACTTAATGGCACAGTACTCTGCAGTTCATTTATCCGGGACAAATAACTTAGCCTTGGGATAAATAACTCAGCCCCAGGGCTCTGGGATAAATAACTTAGCCCTGGGGCTTCAGGATAAATAACTCAGCCCATAGGCTCTGGGATAAATAACTCAGCCCTCGGGCTTCAGGAGGTAATAGCGGTGCTGGAGATAGCTGGGGAATAATTATTAGGAGAAAATACTTCTTGATTAACTAGCTTTAATGAACAGTTAACGACAGGTCAGCGCAGATTTCTCTCTAACATGTCATTTACCGCTGAAGACAGCTAAGTGTTTCTTTTTGAAGGGTGGTTTTTGACAGCTGCCTCTGTTAGATTGACATCGTTTATGAAGATAAGCGTTTGAATAAAATAGTGGCGTTCAACAAATTACCTTCTGCTACCTAGTTTGGTAAAGCTTCGCTCCCCATGTGTTACTCCTCATTGCAAAAACAACATTCCTGGGATTCTTGACTCTTTCCTTCCAGCTGAAGTCATCTGCCATGCGTCCGTGCTGTTCCCTGCTCTGCTTCGTGCCTGTCAGTTAAAAACTTGAGGAATTCCTCTAATCCCCTTCGTAGTCTCTCTCAGCCTCCCAGACCTTACAGCCAATTAGTTCTAGATAGTTGGGAAATTGGTGATATAATTAGCTGATAACCCCAAAACTCTTGAAAGCTGTGTTCTTGCTGCATATGTTCTGTGCTGTATTTTAGTTTCATGAGAGGGAAAAAGACAGAAGTTGGACTATATGACTATAAGAAACCACGTTCTGAGTTGCAGGCGTGCATTTTAAAGCCCAAACCCTTATCCTGTTGGGCCACTTAACTGTTTAAGTACCCTTTTAAATCAGAAATGCATTTTCCTCAGTAAGTGAGGCTTAAGGTAGAATTAAGACCAAACCAAAGGGAACTTCCTAGGAAAAAAAGGAAGATTTTTCTTATTATTTTCCCCCCAAACCTGTTACCAGATTCACCAGATGATAAAAATGAGATTTCTGACTCTGGAGATGGGTTTATAACTCTGCACATTGTTACAGTTCTTTAAAAAAAACCCAGCATATCCTTTAGCACTGGACTTAAAACAGGCACAAAGTGCAATATCAGACCTGTTTGTTCCACCAGATTACCAGGTTAGCTTTGATCTCATTGATAAAAAGTCGTTTTATGGGCTAAACAAACATTTATTGCAAGCATATATTGGCTTACAGATCGGTGAGGCTTTATTGACCCATAACTTGTGTGCCTGCTGATAGAACTGGGATTCTCTCCTGCTGGAGCACTGCAACAAATAAATGCCTTCATTTCAAGCAAGAGTTTATGCTAAAAATTGCCATTATCCATGACAGCTAAAGATGCTTCTTGCACTTATGTTGTTTAAATTACATTTTAGAAGGAGCAAAATGGATTTATTTCAAAAATCTCTATTTTTTTGTTTTAAATGAAAGCACAACTGTGCCAAATCTGCTTTGAAAAGAAGCCTTTTGGGGGTTAAGGATTTGTTCTCAAAGTCAAATCCCTGCAGGTTAATGCTGGGACTTAAACTTGGGCTGACCCCATTTCCCTTTCCTTGTTACTGAGGGCACCACAAGCTTTTTTTTGGGGAGAGAGGAACCGCTGGGGTGCCATCACTCCTAATTACTTGGGGAAGCTCTGGCTTTTAGAGGTGAGAAACAACAGGGAAGGGGGGAAATGAACTGCAAGAAGTGTTTTGGGAATGCATCACTGCTAAGAAAAGATGGGTGCTGTTAAGGAGCTTCACTGGAAGCCTTTCTAACCAAGCCTGAATGACTCTGGAAAGTGAGAAATACAAACTAATAAAAATGCTGTTTGCTTCCCTGCAGGGTCTCCTTATTACGACAACGTCCGCCCGCTCTCCTATCCAGATTCAGATGCTGTCCTGATTTGCTTTGACATCAGTCGGCCAGAAACCCTTGACAGTGTGCTAAAAAAGGCAAGTGTTGGAGCAACATTTGGGTCCAGAGCTGTTCGAGTGGCTCATCTGTAAACCTCTGAAGAGTGGGGCTGCTTCCTACACTGGAAACTGCAGTTTGTTTCTTTTAATAGAGAAATCACAGGGCTGCAGAGCTCGAATTTGAGATCATTTGTTTGAAAGGGCCGAATGTGAATTGAAAACAAAGAGGCCTTAATGGGCACTTAGGGGTGAAGTAAATTCTCATTCCTCAGCCCTTAGACAGCAGCGAATTTA
Organism: Mesitornis unicolor; assembly: GCF_000695765.1. Taxonomy (NCBI): domain Eukaryota; kingdom Metazoa; phylum Chordata; class Aves; order Mesitornithiformes; family Mesitornithidae; genus Mesitornis; species Mesitornis unicolor. The sequence goes on along the minus strand of NW_010170826.1, from coordinate 6,532 downwards.
GGGTGGTGTGAGGTGCAGGGCTGGGTGCAGCAAGAGATTGTCTCTCACGTTATAGTCACATAACAGGATTGAGAAACTTTGCCGTGTTGCAGAGATGGTTAAAACGTTCCTGCCAAGTGTTTGGGCTTTTGCCATGGCTTTACATCATTTCTCAGCCTGGAGTCAGAAGGAGCCGGTGACAAACGCGTCTGGAAGCCACCAGAAGACCTAGCAGTGGCGTCAAAATGCAATCCTGCCCCAAACTTCAGAGCTTTTCCACAAGCTCAGTGACCTGAGATTCAGCACCAGGCTTTCCCTGAGTTAAAACACTGAGTTTTGATAATCGAGCTCTGTGTTTGCGATGTAGCCCTGCTCCTCTCTGTGGTCACTGGGCATGACTCAAGCGTTGTCTTTGAGGCTTAGTGACCTGAAGTTCCTTCTTTCTGTAGTTGGGGCCAGTGATTCTTGTGTCACTAGGAATAAAGTGGTGTACAAGGCTCTGAATAGCCTACAGAAAATACTTAAAGACTCTTCTCTCAGCTCCTAACTGTGCCAGCAAGCGTCCAGAAGTGTCTTTTCTATCCCTGATAGTGTTGGTTAATATACCATTGCTTAATTCTAGAAAATTTTTTAACGTGCTTTTAAACCCCATTTTTTGTTGGCTTTAAACAGTTTTTGTTTGTTTGTGAGGAGTCACAGATCTGCAAACCATTACTCATGTAGGAAAACAAGCTCTTGATTAGTAAGTCAGTGGAATTAATGACTGTGTGAGATGGTAACATTTCATCCTTGACCAGAGTTTGCTGGAACTAATGCCTTTAGAAATGTGCTTGAAGGTAGATGCGACCCTTACGTAAGGGTATTTCCACATGAAGTTTAATAAGCCGTGACATTTCATCTTGTATGTCTTGCCTCTTTGGATTTAAACCTCCAACTGCTCGTGTGTAATAACAACCTGAACTTTTACAGTGGAAAGGGGAGATCCAGGAGTTTTGTCCCAACACCAAAATGCTGTTGGTTGGCTGCAAGTCGGACCTGCGCACGGATGTAAGCACGCTGGTGGAGCTTTCCAACCACAGGCAGACGCCCGTGTCCTATGATCAGGTACGTGCTGTCATTGGACTTAGGGGTGGAGGATGAGACTCTTCACTGTTACATTTTTTTTTTAGCCATATTTGTGAACAGTTTCTCCCCCCATTGACATAAGCCCATTCTAGAAGTCAAATGCCACACTCTAATAGATGCTGGAGGTGAGTTTGAAGACTTAAAGGTAAAGGCAAAGCCTGTCCACAAACTGGATGCAGCAGAAAATCCTGCAGCCCCACAGCATGTGCTTTAAGCATCATAGGATTGTAGCCTTATTGATTGCACAGAGCTCTTTTAGTGAATTGAAAGTAAACTTACTGCTTTTCTAGGTCTACAGAGGCCAGAACAGTAACTGAGATGTGACACTTCCTGATAAATTCATTTACTGATAAATTAGTAACATTTTTTGTTAATATTTGAATCTCATCCATTTGACCTTAGCACCATGACATGCATTGCATATAAATTATAATATATGTAATATATTCTATATAATTATTATATAGTATATAGTTATTATAATGGTATTCTATATAAGGGTTTTATATTGCATATAAACTCCTTAAAAATCCCATTTCCTGAAAACAACTTTTGTGAAAACTCCTTGTAGCTCCCTCTGAAGGTGTCAGCAAATCCAGAAAGCATCTCAATTCTTAACAGCAGTTAAGAAGGGAGAAGTTTGGAGCCAGGCATCAGGAGATAGAGAAACTGAGGTGAAAGGGAAAGAAATGAGGCCATGGGAGAGCAGGGAAAACTGGGCTGTAGGGTGAACTTCCCTTCATTACTCACTTGTGCGTATCATACGTTGCAGCTGAATCACAGTGGTGGTTTGAGATACACCCTGCAGGGTGTTAGAGTGAGAATGGCACCTTCAGGAGGAACTTCAGAGCATATATCCTGTGCTATCAAACGGTTTGTTATGTTTTATTCACAGTGCCATGTTTTCCAAGCCGATAGCTCCTAGTATATCATTACTAATAATGCAGCCTCCTACAGCATGGTTAAATTTAAAAATGCAGAGACATCATGAGTTATCTTGATTAAAATACAGCACGGAGTGGTGTTCTGTGATGGCTTATGCTGGTTGTGGCGTTTTTCTACACTTCACTCAGTAAACATCCCTCCATCTCAGATAATTTCAGATGAAACTAAATGCCAGTTTTTTAACTTAGTGTAAAACATATCAGAAGCATCCTTAAATCCAGCTTGGTTACAAACTACCACTGCTGCGTGTGGATATATCCATGTTCAGCCATGGAGCTGTGATTTTTCTTTGAATATTACACTTAGAAGGAAATACTCTCTGCCACTTATTACATACACAAGTTAATATATTCCATTTTTTTTGAGTACTTTGGTAAAATCACTGAGTCTCGCTGGTTTCCGTAGACAGTGATTTAAAAATCTGCTGCTGGATGGGTTTGTCCCCTCAATTTGAAGATTGACATCTCTTGTGTCACAGCTTGTACCCCTCAGGAACAGGAGTCAGCTGAAGACCAAGGGCTAAGCCAGGAGCTGTTACTGGGCAGCCAAAGGGAAAACTACATGTTCAGGGAAGCCAGTACTTCAGGAAATTCCCATTAATAATAATAATAATAATAATAATAATCCATACTCTAAGCAAAAGCTTAGACTAAGCAATGGTCGTATCCCTTGTGATTGCCAAATCCCTGTGTCATGATGCTCCCCTGTGCTAGTTTGAGGACAGAGTCCTCCAGGGTCAAGATGCACAGCCTATTTTTAAATTCCTGTGCCAAATCAACGAGAGATCAAAGATCTTAAGGGTATTTTCCCTATTCTTAACTTCATAAGGAGGCATTGGGAGGATAAAGCCAGTTTGGTGCCCCTTTTTCTCCAGTGTGTGAGTTTGCTTCCAGCCAGTGACACCTGAGCAAACATTTGGGAGGCTCTAAGGTATAGACTGGGTGAGTAAGAGTGGAGATATTTAACTGTGGGGAGGGCTCGTCCTCCAAACTAATGCTCCTGTATCAGCCACTCCTGCTTAAAACTGATAAGGAGAGGGCTGCATCACAGCAGTGTAAATAGTGGGTCTGGATAGGTTGGTGCCATCGGGCTGGCACCCGAGCAAAGAGGAGGGACTTGTGCCCGTGTCTCATATGTGAGGAGTGGCACATTGAGGATGTGGTTGGATTTTGTAGTTTACTAGAAGGACTCATCCCTCTGATGTAAAATTCTGTTGATCAAGGCCGTTTTTTCACATGGTTTTGTATTGCCTTCCAGTAGCAAAGGCCACAACAGGACACCAAGGTGGTGTCATCTGCTGGAGCCACGTGGAGCCGTGGCACAGACACCCCTGCTTTGACTCCTAACACACTGAAAATCAAAGAAGAAGGGCTCATATAACCACAAATGTCCTTTTCCTCTTACTTTTGCCTGTTCCCTAGCCATGAAACGATACAACTATTCTCGACCCAGAAACCCACAGCACATTTCCCTGTGAACTTTGCTCCTTTCCTGGAGATGTAACGCAGGGTCTGCTCCAGGTCAGGGCTTAAAGCACTCAGAATACATTTTCTCTTTGGAAATAAGCTTAAATCTGGAAGCTGCCGGGTCCAGCGAGCACATGGATCATGGATCCAAGGTGTAAGGGTGAAATTGCTAAATAGGTCCTACCAATGCTCTTCTGGCTTTCTGCGGTTGTTTGCAGGTCAGCGGGCTTATCTTCTCTCTCCCAGTTTGTATTTCTCAGCATAGGAGATGATGTTTGGAGCCTTGTTTAACGCGTCTTGGAACCAAAGCTCGTGTTTGTTTTGCGAAATTAGCTGCTGGCTGGAGCTTGAGCTTTGGTTTTCGCAAAGCGTTGTGTACGGCAAACAGCGCTGAGAAGTAATCGTATGGTTTGCAAACTTGGGTTTGATGGCATCTTCTCTTCCCCCCCCCCCCCCTTAGGGTGCAAATATGGCCAAGCAGATTGGAGCGGCGACATATATCGAATGCTCAGCCTTACAGTCGGAAAACAGCGTCAGAGACATTTTTCACGTCGCCACCTTGGCGTGCGTGAACAAGACGAATAAAAACGTGAAGCGGAACAAATCGCAGCGGGCGACAAAGCGAATTTCCCACATGCCGGGCAGGCCGGAACTGTCCACAGTGGCGACGGACTTGCGAAAGGACAAAGCAAAGAGTTGCACGGTGATGTGAAGGACCTTGGGGTTTTCCTGGAGAAAAGGAGGTTCAAAAGAGCATCCGGGAGGGGTGGAGGCTCAAAGTCCACAGCCACATGGTAATTTAATGAGTGCTTTAATGGAGACTCTTCGCCTGTCGTGTGAGACTGTGCTTAGGAACTGAGCAGCGAGAAGAAATGGCTCTGAAGGAGGTGGCTTCAGGAAGTGATCCCTTGAAGAAAATGCCAAAAAAAAAAAAATCTTTAAAAATAAGGGAAAATGAATGCGCTGAGAGAAGCGAGGGTGAATGGGAAAATAACACTGCAAAGGAGAGATGTCACGGACAGTGCTTGTTTCTTTTCTTAACGCTCTGCTCCTGGATGCTACCACTTTGATTTCATTAAAATAATACTTTAATGATTTTTTTTTTAAAAGAAGACGTTATTAATACGCCCTCCTCGTTAAGGAACTATCCCCGTGACCTTATAGTTGGTTTTCCAAAGGAGATGGTCTAATTTTTTAGTAGCTCATCGTTGAAATGGAGAGGATACCGAGGCCTGTGTGTGTTCACGTAGAGGAAACCGCTGTGTGTGAGAAGTCTGGAGTTTTGCCTTCCCGGGACCAGCAGCGCAGTCTGTGTTTGACCACGTTGGTGATGAAGACAAATGTTGGAGATTTCCCCATTGTTTTTTAGGTGCCCTGGTGGAAAGTAAATGGATTAAATTTGGGCGTGTGGGGGGCAAACTGCCTGCCCGTCGCAGGACTCCGGGACTTTGCGTGTTCCTCTTTGCGGTTGTAATTTAGAGTGGAAATGATCTCCCGTCCTGGTGTGCTGTATGGGTATGTCGCTGTAGGTTCAAGTGAAAGGTGCTAAGAGCTGTGATGGCAAATGACCCTTAGTTTTACACCCCCGATAATTCGTTTAAGCCTTACTGCCCATCTGGGGGAGCCCCAGAACTCCTCTGCTTTGAGTTGCAGAGCGGGCTGGACCCCAGGATCTCACCCTCTGTAGATGCTATGGAGAGGTGCTATTGGTTCACTGCAATTACCTGCAAAAAGAAAAACAAACCCAAAAAATCTGCAAATGAGCCAGCAGAGCCAGGTTATATTTCATGATGCTGATATATTTTGGGGGGTGCAGCCGTTTCTCACTGCAGGCTGCGTTTGGGGATTGGACTGGATGATCTTTTGAGGTCCCTTCCAATCCCTAACGTTCTGTGATTCTGTGAAATGGGATCTGAGGAGCTGCGACGCCTTAAGGGATCCCCAAGTGGATACTGCCCTTAGTCTTTAATATATCTTATGTATCACACGTATCCAGACAACAGTTGTGAAACACCAGTGAACCACCCAAGTTCCTTTTTGCTCACTGAATATACTCTTATATTAAATAAATCAGCCTTTAAAATGATTCACTGACCAACCCAACCCCATCGCCTCCCAAAAGAAGGATGCTGTGAGCTCCCACCGGCGCGGCCGTCGCTTGTTTTGAGGACAAGCCTCCTGTTCCCAAGGGGAACGCTTCATTCTGGAAGTGCTAAAGCTGTGTCCACGTTAACTTGTGCGAAGGCAAAGGGTTACCACGGTTAAAACCCGGTTCTGTGTTTTCCCAGCACTTTGTTTCATCTGATAAAAGTTAAAAAAACCCCACCCATTGCGATTATTTCCCATAAAAAGACATTTTTACCCCCGTAATAAGCTTTTTGACTGATGCAACAGTGCGCTTAGGGCAGTATTACAAAATAGCTGGTAAGTGCTTTCTGTATTTAAATATTGTGGAAGAAAAATAAGTTATAACTGTTATACGACAGGACATTCATTACTTTTTTTTTTAAGTGTTGGCGTCACTTTGTATGTTTGGTTAATGTTTCTGCAGTATTTATTAAAATACCATTTTTTTTTTTCCTTTGAATTAAAAAAAAACCAACGGTAATGGACTTGTAGTGGAAATGGCTTTTGTGTGTTAGTTCCTTAATACTGGCGGTTTTTTGGATGTCGTTGTATGAGATGAAGGCCAGGTGTAGCTGGGAATTGGGGTGTGATTTGAGTGGAAATCAAACTTAAATATAAGTGTGGAGTGTGGGTTATTTCCCTGAAATTTAAGAAGTGGAGGAGACCAAAGCAAGTAGTGGATGAAGTTGGGTTTGCTTTGCCTCCGAAGCGTTGAACGCTGCTTTTTACAAGATTTTGGCTGTTCAGGTTGTTTCCAGGAGCTGTTCTCAGCCCAACAAGCCAAGACTCTCCCAGCAGAGGGATGTGCCTGTTCTCTGTCACCATTGGGACATCGCGGTGGCTGTGGCTCCTCCTGGAGGGGTTGATCTGCTAGAAGGCAGAGAAGCCCT